>NW_006408523.1:41301640-41303317 GCF_000296735.1 Chrysochloris asiatica
CCAATGATATGGATTGACCAAGTGGCAGCATCGATGGACTCAAGCGTGGCAACAGTGGTGAAGTTGGCCAAGAATCTGGCAGTGTTTCGTTTTGCTGTGCATAAGGTCTCTATGAGTCAGTACTGACTCGATGGCACCTAACAACAACAACAAATGGTTCAGTGAAGTAAGTATTGGCTTGCTACCTGCCACTTCAAGGGAGAAAATGAAGCTGTCTGCTCCAGTGTAAGTGTACAGTCTTGAAAGCCCTAGGAAGCAGTTCTACTCTGACCTAATGTGAGTCAGATACTATGGGATACTCTGAATCAGAACTAACTCATTAACATTGACTTTAGTTTTGGGTTTAATGCACTTTGGTCATTGTTACTCAATCACGGAGATGCCTGAAATTATGTGCTATGGTCTGCAGGGACTATGACATACGCTGGTGTTGCTCTTACAGCTGGTGTTTTGCATAGTTGCTAATTATGTCAAATTTTCTGGTGTTTCAGTTACAATATTGTGGTAATTAGTGTTTGTGAATATGTATCAATAACTTTTTAGAATAAAGTAGAAATTAAAGGAAAAGAAGGAAAGAAATCCAAAAAGGTTTGCAATTCCAATCAGTTATTGGTGGTGGTGGTTGTGTGCCGTGATGTCTGTTCCAACTCATAGCAACCCTGTATAGGGTTTCTCGGGCTATAAATCTTTATGTGAACAGAAAGCTTCATCTTTCTCTTGTGGAGCAGCTGGTGGATTTGAACTGGTGACCTGCAGTTATCAGCCCAATGCCTAAACCACTACACCACCAGAGCTCCTTAATCAGTTACTGATACTGTTTTAACTAATAATGTTGTAATTCAATGTAGAAAGATTTTACAAAATAATTTTGCTGTTAGTATTTATTGTATTATCTAAGAAAGGAGCTCTGGTAGCGTAGTGGTTACGAATAGAGCTGCGAACTGCAAGGTCAGCAGTTCGAAACTACCAGCTGTTCCAGAAAGATGAGGCTTTCTGCTCCCGTAAAGATTTACAGCCGCGGAAACCCTGTACGGGGTTGCTATGAGTCAGAACTGACTCCACTGTACATAACAACAACAAAAACAACAAGAAATAGTACATTTAAGTATTTTACAAGTTTATTTGTCACCTATAATTCCATGAGTAAAATTGGCAATAACCATTATCAGGGTTCTGGTGAGGGAGTGAGTTGGTACCATGAGTTATCCTGCTAATGTTAGCACAACATTGCATCACGTTAACTTCCACCCACTTGGTTTTCTCCTCCTAAGTCCTGTCAAACAGGTAGCTGCAGGAAATGTGGGAAGGAATCAAGAGAGATTCAGCACAGGTGTCTTTGCTTCCACCATTAAAAGGAAAAGCCATCATGGGCAAACTGCATATTATGAGCTGAGGAAAAAGGATTTTAAATTTATGTTCATATTGCAGAATCAAATATTTTTCTTCGTGTGTCCTATGTGTTAATGCTAACCATTATTATACTTGTGCCTTCACTCAGGGAGTAGTATTGTGGTACACCCATTCTCTTTTTCTTCGCAGACTCTAGAGAAGTCCACTATAAAGGGCAGTGTCCTCAGATTAATAAAACCTATAGTCCGATAATCCCTCTCTGCCTTTCCTTTCTCAACCAACTGCCCATTTTGTCTCTGTTAAAAATAGGTAGGCTCAAGTGAATTA
>NW_006408523.1:41303417-41364610 GCF_000296735.1 Chrysochloris asiatica
AAAAATAATTCCCAGTGGGTTTCTGTTGAAGTTACTTTATACAGTCCATTGTATTTTACTCTTTCTCCCAAATCTTTCTTTTGTGGTGCTGTAGGATAAGCACTGGACTGCTAGCCACAAGGTTGGTGATTCAAACCAACCAGCCGCTCTTTGGAAACCCTATACAGGGTCGCTTTGAGTCAGAACTGACTTAAAAACACTTAACAACAACAACATTAAACAAAAAGAATCTGGAGTCAAGCTGGGTTAAGTAGCCCATAAGAGTTCCCAGGAAAGCCTTGCTTACTATTGTAAAATAGACACTTGAGTGTGATATATATATCAAGAAACATGATTACAGAAAGCTTGTAAGCCTGTCTTTAGCCTACAACTGACTTGAATACCTAAAAGCGGTTCTAGAACTTGTCCAGTGAAGTAGACTTCTTGCAGAGCCTTTGTAGCATATAGGACCTTAGGTGGAATCCTGAGCCCTATCCAGAACCTTCTGAGGTGGGACCTTCCACTCAAAAGGAGACGCAGACCAGCCTGGAACAGAAGATACTTCTTGAAAGAAAGACCAGCGGCGGGGAGGCGGGAGATGAAGATATGGGCTGAGTTCAACCAGGTTCCATAGACTCCAATTGACCTGGAGATGAGAGAGAGAAGAGGAAGTGCTGGTTGGTCTCAAGTGTGGTGAGGCCTGGGGACTCCTGAGCCCATGGACGACAGAGACATAGCCAGGGAGAGCTAGAACTGAGAGTGAAGTGTTCAACTAATATGAAGTGAGGGGAGACACATAAAAATACCCAAATTTGTAGATAGTACCAATTCAACCTAGCTTCAATGGCTTCATGATCAGAACTTGACTAGAGGAAGATAAAAAAAAATAATTTCTGATAAAGGAAACAAGTATAAATCCCTACAGTTTGATAACTTGACCTATACTTATGGATGTAGTAGCTCAAACGACAAACTGAGAGGGAAGAATTCTTCCATCAGGTATCAATCTTATCCTCTCTATATATGAGGTTGATAGGGACAGGCAACTTAGACATTGGCTACCTAAAATGCGGGGCGGGGGCCATAAAGGCACGAAGTGATTGGTTTACAAGTTTTCAAGAGGGAGCCTAGATCCAGTTGAAGAATGTGAGATGGAAGACAGAGTCCCCACAGAACAGTTTTAATCTTGTCTAGACGAGCCTGGTAAAAGGAGATGGGGATAAGATTTTTATGATTCAATAGTAAGTAAATGTTATCTTGACTAATTGAGACTCTCACAAGTATAAAGGTAGCAGTTTTGTAACAAAAAGAGGGAAATAGTTAATCTTACATTCCTAGGACTATCAAGGAAGAAGAGCATGAGCAGAATGTGGCACCTTATCCAGAGAAGCAGCAACACCAGAGATGGAGGCAGAGATGAGGACATGGTGAGAGAGAGCAGCTGAGACTCATGGAAAGAGAAAGGCTTTGTGCTGGTGGCCAGGAGGCAGGGCTGCAGAATGTATACTTTGGTTGTTTAAATGATTATATATTCCTGAGTGTTTTTGTGTACATTTCCCCAAAACAACAACAGAGGGAATAGAAGCAAATACTGTTGAAAGATGATGCATGGAGGAGATTGTAAACATTGCAATGAAACGAAGAGTGTAAAACTGATGTTCTCCCATGTAACTATCACTCAGGTCACAATAAAAACTTAAATAAATTTTAGAAACAAAGAGAGTTTCCAGGAAAGTAAGACAAGACTAAGGAACCCTGCCTGGTAGCATAGTGGATTATGAACTGCTAGGTCATTAGTGCAAATCCACCATTCACTCTGCTGGAGAAAGATGAGGCTTTCTGCTTCCGTAAATATTTACAGCCTCGGAAATCCTATACAGGGTGTCTATGAGTAGGACCAGACTCGGTGGCGCACAACCACCACCAGCAACAATACAAGAATTGATGGCAGTAAACTAACTGCTGCAGCATTGATTCTAACTCCTGGTGATCCCATGTGTGCCAGAGTAGAACTGAGCTCCAGAAAGTTTTCAACGGCTGATTTTTCAGAAATAGATGGTCAAGCCTTTATAGCAAGGTTCCACTGGATGGACTTGAAGTTCAAACCTTTGAGTGCTTACCCATTTTTAACACCTAGGCAGTAAAGCAATAAGTCATGTAATCAGAAATACAGCTTTAAACACCATCCTCCCTCTCCTATGTCCTCAGTAAAGCCCAAGGCAGAAAGAAGCAGTGTGGGGTTCCCTGAGTTGACAGTAACTAAAAAAAAACCAACATATTTCACATACTTTCATAGTTTGCCAGAGGCAAACTGAAAAATGCTAAAAAGTGTGTCACAGAAGTCATTTTCTGAAGGCAAACAAACTTATTTAAATCTAAGAACAGAAAAAAATTACTCTCTGGAGGAGCTCACCTGGAGCAGCTTTTATACCTCCAGGCAAATTCCTTGCCATGATCAACAACATATTCTGCTACTCCTCCTGAAGTTTCCCACCACCACTGGGGTTGTTGGAGCAGCTTCCTGGGTCTCCCTTTGGAGGTATGCAGCCCGCCCAGTGGACTGACCCACCCTGCACAGCCAAGTCTCACAAGGCCAAGCAAATACACTCGCAAAAGCAAAGACATTCTTTAGGGATTGTGCAGAGGAATTTGGCAGCCTGGTCTTCCCTATGAGGTGTGGCATGAAGAACAGGTTCCTCAGTCAGGGGCATGGGATCATATGCAACCTTTCTAGAAGACAAGGCTATTAAATAATATTTATTCAGAAGCCCCTATTCACTTCAAGCTGTCTATACCCTTCTGCTACTGATATCCTTTATATATTAGAAGACAAAGAAGAAAAACCTTACCTTGGCAAATGTTCACTTCTGAACCGAGTAAATTGTTGTGAATTACTTGTTGTGCCTTCGACCCTGCATAGGGTTTCCAAGGAGCAGCTGATGGGTTTGAACTGCTGCCCTTGTGGTTCAAACCAAATTTGCGGTCCAGTGCACTATCTTGCCTGGAACGAATTTGAAACAATTTGCACAAATATTTTTTGTCTCTTTTCTTGCCTTCCTCCCTTCATGGACATTAGCGATGCCCTTTGGAAACCCAGTACAGATGACTCTTAGGTGTTGAGAGGGAAGATGCCAGAAGAGGCCGACTATAAGGTTCCTTTTCCGGTCTAAATGTCACTGTGTGTGCAGACAGAAAATAATGTCCTCTAACTATAACCTTGTTTCCACAGACCACAGTGATCATGGGAAAAGTCAAAGGTTTGAGAGGAATTTAGTTTCAGAACACTCCTTTTCATCACCAAGATCTCTATTAGATCCGGCCTCTCTGAGATGACCTACTTTCTATTTAATGTGTGGGTCTTTTTATGTTGTGTAGGACATGTAATCATATGCTAAAGGAACTGCTACTCTGTTGACTACTTCCTCATCGAAAGGGAAGAGTCTCATACTAAGTGAGTGAATCATGGGAGACTCTAGAGGTGAGTTGAGCTAAGGGCTGAATCTTTTGTTGATATTCAATGGGAGTCAATTGCCATGGTTTTGTGAATCATTTGTGAACTAGACATGACCCTCCAGGATACCAGAGTTGAACGGGTGGAGTACTGAGGTGTCTTATTTTAATAAGGAAAGCAATCTGACTTGTCCACGGGCATGGGTAAATGAAATAAAAGTCCAGTTCCAGTTCAAAGAGGCCACAGGGATGAAGTGAAACACAGGAAGGATGCTGGGAGAAAGAAATTGACTCAAGTGCGTGTGGAATGTCCATAACTATTTTGGGGGGCTAAATTGTTGTTAGCTTAGACTGAGACCTATGCTTTCCATTCATTTGTGTATCCTGAAACAGAAAGTTTGCTTGAATAGCTCTTTACAGTGTGTTGCTCTCCCCACTTGAGCATCATACATTCAGTTTCGCCATTTATAATTCCCAGATCAGTTTTCAGGAGAAAAGTATCCCCTTAGCCAAAGATTAACTACACCCAATAAGTCCTGCACAAAATGGTGGAGGAATAAGTCCACATGTCCTAAAATCTGCCGAATAGAAAGGAGAGAGGGGATCAAAAAACAAGATGGCAGGGAATAAGATCCTAAATTCCAGAGATTAGTACCTGGAGGATAAGATAGTGAAAGACTACCTATAGTTTCTGGGCACAAAAGAAGTCCTGTCTAGAATTTTTTCATCTTAAAATAATGTTTTATTGTGTTTTTGGTAAAAGTTTACATAGAAAATTAGGTCCCCAGTTGATAATTTCTACACATCTTGTTCATATGGCACTGCAGGTAATCACTGAACTTTTAACCACAAGGTCAGGAGTTCAAACCCATCAGTCACTCCTTGGAAACCCTATACAGGATCACCATTATTTGGAACCGACTCAATGGCACTTAACAACAAAAACAGCAATGCAATTGTTCGATAATATTAGTTATATTTTTCGCAATGTGTCAACATTCTCTTTGTGTTCTGGTTATTCAATTTCCAGATCGTGTTTTCCTGCCCACTTATTTTCTCATCTCCATTTTAGAAGAAGGAATGACCTTTGGTCTCATATCAATGGTTTTTTAATGGAACACCATACTCAAATCATATCCTTGATTTTGTGTGCCAAACTGTTATTTTGCAACTATCCAGATAATTTTGATTACACATTACAAAATAAATAAATAAATAAAAATTGGGCACATCCTAACTATATGGTATGTTTACTTATTTTTCAATGAAATATATATACTTTTTATATTAGGTTTACTTTGCAGGATTATTTATGGGTAAACTAGAACTCTTCAGCCCCTATAGATCTTTGAATCACAAGGATTAAAACAATAGAAACTACCTTTCTCAGAATACTTGTCAGCAGGGTTTCTGGTTACATATTCTGCAATAAGAGATCATTGTACAAGTTTGGAGAGATGAGAGAGGAGCAGAAACCATAATATTATCTCTGTGGCTCTAACAAGCAGGTCATCTGCATTGGCAGGTGATTAATAGGAGTTGTTTTCAGAAACTTGGTGTTTCCTCCTGTGAATTGTTTCATTTCTGTAGTGAACAAGCAGCTGAATCATGGTCAGTCACTTCCTACTACTCCCAAATTTCCTGATTTCCTGAAAGTCATCGGCAGTTTTCTTTGAAGTTCATTCCCCCAGCCTTTCTGTTCCCTGGGCAGAAATCTGACTGACACGTACACATTAAAAAGCACAGCATAAACAATAGAAATAGAAAAAAGATATCAAATAACATTTTAAATATTTTATTAAGAGGATCTAAAATCTTTCTTAATAAAAGTATATCTATTTTCAAAATTAACTAGCATGATGAGATCATGAAGGTTTTCTGTCAACTTGACTGGGCCAAGATTCTCAGTGGCTTGGCAGTTGAGATTTAGCTATCCCCCATGATGTAATTTGATGTGATAAACCATTATGAGGATTAAATGTAGAAAGTTGTTGTTGTCAAGTGCCATCAAGTTGGTTACAACTCATAGCAACCCTGTGTAGGGTTTCCAAGAAATGGCTGGTGAGTTTGAATCACTGATTTTGCTGTTCAAAGCAAACTTGCTGTCCAGCATTTATCCTGTGGCACGACACCAGGACTCCCAAGGGAGTGGGATATAGCACCTTTTATCATGTTGTTGTTGTGAGGTGCCTGCTAAAACCTTGTGGGGATCATGTTTGACTTCCCCTGGATTCACAAGGAAGAAAGAGAATAAAACTCAAAAACCTCTATGAAGTAGAGGTCAAACAAGAAGATACAACCTTCTTTATCCTCTTCGGACACCAACCATCCCTCCCACAGCACTCTTTACTTCACATCTGGCTTCAAAGATCCATTGCAATGGCCACAGAGAACTCATAACAATAGTCACCATTATTAGGTTTCTTAGGGAAATTAGCAGGTTACAATTCAGGATCAGAAAAGCTCAGGATGTGGCAGTTTTCCAGTCTAGAACATTCCTTGTTTGCCATACTGCAAGCACACCTCATTCTTGTCTTTGGCCTCTCAACCATATGGCCCCTTGGTCTCTGCCCTACTCTGGCAAGTGTTATAAAGCTTTTTTAGCCAGTTTATGAATGCCCAAAGGATCCATTCTGCAAGCCAGTCTGCTGCCCATAGGCACTCAGTTTTTCTCAGTCCATGCTCTGTCTCTCTATGCCTACCACTGCCTCTGCCACTGCCTTCCTTTACTGTCACCACTTTTCTAGGTAGGGATCTCATGCTCCACTCATTCTCTTCCTTCTCCGTGGTCTTGGGATAGTCTATCTCTGCTTTTGTGATGGTTCCTTTTAAAGTTAGCTAGAGGGCAAAACTAACCAATCCCCGCCCTAGAGTCCTGTATACCTTTTTTGCATGGCCCCACCCAATCAATTGGTGGGAATTAAGAAGACATTGGATAGAAAAGCCATATCAAGTAAATTCAAGGCACCACAGGGCCATCGAGTAGGTTTCAATTCATAGTGACCCTGTGCACAACTGAGCTAAACACTGCCGGTCCTGCACCACCCTCAAAATTGTTATGATTGAGCCCATTGCTGGTGCTACTGTGTTAATCAGTCTCATTGGGGTCTTCCTAGTTTGGGCTGACTCTTCACTTTACCAAGCATGATGTCCCTGTCTGGGGACTGGCCCCGCCTGATAATATATCCAAAGTATGAGAGATGAACTCTCACCATTCTGGTTTCTAAGGAGCATTACTTCTTCCAACATAGATTTGTTTATTCTTTTGGCGGTTCATGGTACTTTCAATCTTCATCTCCAACAACATAACTAAAATGCATTGATTCTTTTATGGTCCTGCTTATTCATTGTATAACTTTCACAAGCATATGAGGTTACTGGAAATACCACGGCTTGGGTCAGGCACACTTTAGTCCTCAAACTGGCATCTTTGCTTTAGTACACTTTACAGAGAGGCAGCAGATTTGCCTAATGTACATCATTTGATTTCTCGACTGTTGCTTCTATTAGTGTTGATAGTGGATCCAAGAAAAACAAAGTCTTTGAGAATTTCAATCTTTTCCCTGTTCAGTATGATGTTATTTGTTGGTCCCGTGGTGGGGATCTTTGTTTTCTTTATATTGAGGTGCAACCCATACTGAAGGCTGTGGTCTTTGATCTTCATCAGTAAATATTTTAAGTCTTCTTCACTGTCAATAGGCTGTTAATGAGTCTTCCTCCATTCCTGATGCCATGTTCTTCTTCATATAATTCAACTTCTCAAATTATGTGCTCAGCATACAGATTGAATAAATATGGCTAAAGGGTACATTCCTGATGCACATCTTTCCTAATTTTAAACCATCTAGTATTCCATTGATCTGTTCAAACAACTGCCTTTTGGTCTTTGTACAGTTTTCTCATGAGCACAACTAGGTTTTATAGAATACCCATTCTTCACAATGTTATCCATAACTTGTTATGATCCACACAGTCAAAATCTTTTGCATAGTCAATAAAGCAAGGAAACCATCTTTCTGGCATTCTCTACTTTCAGCCAAGATCCATCTGGCATCAGCAATACTGTCTCTTGTTCCATGTCAGTATCTGAATCTGGCTTGAACCTCCTGTAGTACCCTGTCAGTGTACTGCTGTAGCCATTTTTTCATCATCTTCAGCAAAATTTTACATGCATATGATATTATTTTACAGGAGATAAAAGGAGAGATACTTGAGCAGAGAAAGAGGGACCTGCTACCACCAAGACAGAAAAGCCATGTGCAGAGCATTTCCTTTGGATCTGGACTCCCTGCACTGTGAAGCTCTCAGATCCTGGGAAAGATGGATGCCAAAGTATAGTATAATGTCCAGGAAATACTGGGGCTGCAGATGATAAAAGGAGACAAGTGTCTCTCCCCAGAACTGACAAAGACAAAACCTTCCCCAAGAGCCAGCACGCTAGCCTCCTAAACTGTGAGGGAATAAATTTCTGATTTTAAGACCACTCACTAGTGATATTTCTATCAGAGCAGCACTAGGTAACTAAGATATAACATATGATTTGAATGCTGAGTCTTAAATTAATTTTAATTCAACACTTGGTTTTTATAGATATGAGGTTTTTTTAAAAGGCATCTAAAAATTGTACACTCAAATAGAAGATATGCTTCATTAGCAATGCTTACTAATTTATGATATGCAAGATAATTCTACTACATTAAATTTGGGAATTATGCTAATCAAATGTACTCTTAAATAGCAAAATATCAAAATAAAGAGTAGGAAGAAATAGTGTCATCATTATACAGCATACAACAGAAAGGATACATTTCTAGTTTCCTCAAAGAATTCCTATGATCCATTAGGAAAATACAATCCAATAGAAAAATTGTTAAAAAAAAAAAATTATAAACATGTATTTTGCATAATAGGAAACACATATAATTAATAAATATATGAGGAAATATTTCTGGAAAATGCAAATCAGTACCACAGAAAGGTAGCATTTACTACCTATTTATAGTAAACTGAATAATGGCCTTCCAAAAATAGCTACATCTTAACCCTCAGATTCTATGAATATATTACCCAAATATGGAAAAAGGGATGTTGCAAATATTATTATAGTAAGGATCTTGAAATAGGGAAACTACCCTGAATTATCCAGATGGTCCTGGTGTGGCACTATAGGATAAGCACTGTACTGCTAACCTCAAGGGTGGTCATTCAAACCCACCAGTTGCACCCAGAAAACCTCATAAAGGGTCACTAAGAGTCAGAACAGACTCAATAGCATTTAACAACAGCATCCACATAGACACAATTAAATTACAAGTATGATTAACTTGGAAATGAGAACTCATGTTGTCAAAATTTTGCAGGTGAGAAAACTGATTTCCTCTAGTTTTCACTATGGTTACACCCTCGGAAACCCTGTACAGGGTCGCTATGGGTCGGACCCGACTCGATGGCACTTAACAACAACAACAACACTAGCAGAGGTGGGACATAACTTTGTGTCTCTGATCTCAAAGCCCCTAGGCTCAACCACAATTTTGCCTCAAGACCATTTAAGGAGTAAAATACAGGGTGAAGTATTTATTGATACCAGTAAATGGGAAGAAAGACAGGATTAGGGAGGTTGCAATTTTTAAGAAGCTGGTGGAAACAACTTGAGCCCAATCATCATAATATAACTATTTATGAAGTATAAATCAGAAGTACAGTGTCTGATATTCTTTACCTGAATGCTTCTCACACTTTTATGTGAATGAATTTCTTAAAGATCTTTTTAAAAAGCAGCTTTTTTCTTGACTACTTTGGGGTGCAGTCCAAGATTCTGCATTTCTAGAAGGCTATTACATGACAATGACCTACTGATCTCTGGACTTCTATGTGAATGGCAAAGCTTGATCTGATACCTGTTTGGAGTACTAGGTGAGAACTGCAACTCTGCTCAGTCAATTAAGCAAGACTTTTTCAAGTTTTACCAGCTTGAAGTGGATATGGTAATAGCCAATTGTTCCAGAAATTAAAGAAATCACAACAGGCTTTAAAAGGAGATTTTGGAGATTAGAATTGGGGTTTAGGTGGAGTACTAATTGTGTAAACATCTAGGCACAGCTCTTTTTTTGGTTTCCTTGTTGAACCTGGCTTATTCCTTCAATGTTTCACCATCCACAAAACTGGACTGTAAACACCAGAGTAATAGAGCTTTTTACAGTATAATGGCTGAGCTCGATAAGATTCAGGATCTTTCTGTTTCATTTTAGAGTACAGTGGAGGACCATGGAGCCCTGGTAATGTGCTGGGTTATGCGTTGGGCTGCTAACCACAAGGTCAACAGTTCAAATCTACCAGCCGCTCTACGGGAGAAAGATATGGCTTTCTGTTCCCATAACAATTAAACTCAATATAAGTTGGAATTGACTTGATGGCACACAATCACCACCACTATCTAATTGATGCTTATGAACCACAATGAATTTGAAGCTACACTAGTTTCTACTTGTTTTTTAAGGTGAGATTTATTAAGGAGATACTGTGTTTAATATACTAAGTATTTTAATGAATCATTTTTTTACCCTTCACACGAACCCGATGAGATGAGTTGATATCAACTCCATTTTAAAGATAAGAAAACTTATGTTTAAGGAGATTAAGAAGGCTTCCTGAAACTGATTAATTAGTTAAGGAACCAGGGTACCCTGGTGTCTGCCTGAATCAGAAGTCTGAGTTTTAGCCATTGTGCCTTGTTAGTTTCTTTTTTGAAAGGAAAGAGAACATTTTCATTAGAAGATCTTAAAAGATCAAAGGGCTATTTTCATGCCAAGAATGTATTCTGGCTTACTCTGGCCAGGGATGTTATCTGGCTCACCAATAATCAGAGGTGTTCCTAGCTTTAAGTCTAAGATGATGAATTCTGATATCATACATGTATGCACCTGTGGAGGAACGCTCCTCTGCTGTGTATTTATTGTTGTTGTTAAGTGCTGTCGATTCAGTTCTGATCCATAGCGAACCCGTATAGTGTTTCCAAGGAGTGACTGGAGAGCTTGAACTGCCAAACTTGCGATTCAAACCAACCTTGCAGTTCCAGCCCTATCAAGTCCAAATGTAATCTGTAGCTGCAGCTACCATAAGGAGTGTTTGTCTGCTACCAAATGTTTCATCTAGGTTGTGTCTCAACAATAACAAGTACATAGATTTCCTACATTTTGCATAGTTGACTTAGAATGAGTCATTGAAGTTCTCACTTTTCATCTGAATCATTAGACATTGTGAAGACATAACAATATCATTTGACACTTTGCAGATAGGTTGGAACGTTGTCAGTTGCTGTCAAGCCAACTCAACTCATGACAACTCCATGCACAACAGGACAAAGTGTTGTGTGTTCCTGCACAATCCCCTTGATCAAGTGCAGACTGGACTGTTATGATCCAAAGAGTTTTCCTTCACTGATTTCTGGAAGTAGATTTCCAGGCCGTTTTTCTAATCAATCTTGGTCTATATGCTACAATAAAACTTGTTCATCCTAACAGCAACTCACAAGCCTCCATTGACAGTTATGTCTGTGCTTGGGTATTGAACCTGAGACTTCTGCATAAGATGATAATGGGGAAGTGAAATCCAGATGATAAAGTCACCTCAGTGGGATAAGCAATACAGAAAGCTCCAAGTAGTCTACAGACGTCTGACAGGCATGTTAGTTGACCAACAGAAAGCAAATGGGTATCTCAAGAAGCAACATAAACCCCATCAATATCAGTAGTACTAGAGACATCAGGTGTATCTAAATAGGATCTCAAAGAATGGATGAGGTTCCTTATTCCTCCTCAGAGAAATGATGAAAACTTTGGTGATAGAGGACCCATCGACCCATTTTAAGGCAAGAGCTTGTTTAAGAAGAAAAAAGATGAAGTTTACAATCAACTAAAAGGTCTGAGGAAACTCCCTTAGCAGGCTGACTGGATATAGGGTCTCCACGCTTTGGAAATGGTGGTGGTGGTGGTGTGTCATTGAGTCGATTCTGACTCATAGCAACCCTTCATAGGGTTTCCAAGGCCGTAAATCTTTACAGGAGCAGAAAACCTCTTCTGTCTCCAGCAGAACCACTGATAATTTCAAACTGCTGGCCTTGAGATTAGCAGCCCGACTCGTAACCACTATGTTACCAGAGCTTCTTAGCTATAAAACTGGTGGTTGGTTGTTACATGCCGTGGAGTTCCGACTCATAGCGACCCTGTACAGGGTTTCTGAGGCTGTAAAACTTTACGGGAGCAGAAAGCCTCATTTTTCTCCCATGGAACAGCTGGTAGTTTCAAACTGCTGATCTTGCAAGCTATAAAACTAGACGTCCCTAATTTTCTTCCAACTCAAAATGGAATTAATTCCACAATCACGGACAGATCTGACTCTCTAGAGGAACTCCCTTGGGAGTATAATAAATAGCAATCAGTTTAGTAAGTCAAGCAGATTACTGTAATTGCTGTTTTGTTGTGGTTTGTTTTGTTTTGTTTTTGGGTTTATTTTGAACTTTTAATAAACTGAAATAAATGAGTTCCTTTTTTGATAATTGATTATTGTTTGCTTTTTAAGAAATTGAGCAATTTCAGATGGCTCAGAAATAATTAGATCAACAATAAGTACATAGTGTGCATCCGTCTTATTTTATAGGTTGACTAACAGCCACCTTAGACCCAGTATGACAAAGGCTGCTGTTTGTCCCCAAGTGTCTCATATGCCTTCTTCCTGGGCACATGACTGTGCACAATAAGAACAACAGTTCTTAAATATAACATCACCACAATGTCTGGAGAAAAGAGACAATTTCAGCTTATACAAATTAACAAGACAGAGGGGCTCAAACAAGTGACCAAAATACAGAGTCCAAAAATATAATACCAGAAATGGTATCAAAACTATCTGATAATGAATTCAAAAGAATAATATTTAGATGCCATCAAGAGATGGAGACAATGATCAAGAAAGTTGCATATGAAATAAAGGAAAACACAGTTTTTCCTCTTTTTATATTTTGGTGTGCAGGTATATTATTTTGCTTGGAGGTTATCCTGTAATTTATTATTTTTTTCCTCTGCTTAAAACAGTATGAAAAAGTCTTGAAACTTACTTGACTTCCTTGTATATCTGGATTGATTTCCAGGTAATGTTGTCATATATGGTAATCTCAGGGTGTTATTTGCTGTTGTTGGTTCTCAGTCCAAAGAACACCTCTTTAGCATTTTTAGTAAAGTTGGTGTGGTCATTACAAAGTCCTTTAATTTCTAGGAAGTGTTCATTAGGAAGTGTCCTCATTTTGCTGTCATATTTGAGGGACAGCTTTGCTGGGTATATGATTCTTGGTTGGCAATTTTTTTCTTTCAAAGTTTTATATATGTCATTCCATTTCCTTCTTGCCTGCATAGTTTCTACTGAGTAATCAGAGCTTAATCTTATTGGCTCTCCTTTGTAGGTAACTTTTCATATTTCCCAAGCTGCTGTCAGGATTCTTTCCTTGTCTTTGATTTTAGAAAATTTCATTATGATATGTCTTGTTGATTTTCTATTGTGAGCTATCCTATTTGCGGTTCATTGAATTTCTTATAAGCTTATCTTCTCATCTTTCATGATGTTTGGGAAGTTTTCTTCCAACAACTCTTCGACAATTTCTTTGTGCTTGTCTCTTCCCGTTCTGGAATTCCAATCACCTGTAAGTTGTTCCTCTTCATGCTAAAATTGTCTGTTGTCTTTGGGGGTCTCCACTTCACACTGGCATAACTACTAACCACATAGCTCTGACCTCCCAGAGAACAGGGTCAGTGCTTGGGATGGATGAAGGTAGGAGCTGGCCACACTTCTGGTCACCAGGGAAGTGTGGGGGGAAAGTAAAAATCATGTCTTTTCCATTGCCTGCTTGAATCTGCTCTGCCAGACCTCCTTCCATTATCAAAGCTGCTCACAACATGATGAAGCCAAGTCTTGTCTTCCTTTGTCCATCAGTCTCCTCTTGCTGTTCCTGCTTGGCCTCTCCTTCCAGCAAGCACTCCGTCCACCTCTCTAATCTTTTTTATGAAGTTCAGAGTGCCAGAATTTTCATCTATATCTGTTTTATTTGGTCTCTCATATGTTTGTTCTATGTCTAGTATATTTGCTTAGTCTGCCATCTTGCCATAAGTCCATCCCTTTGTCTTATTACTTGCACATTCTCTGCGGAGAAATTAGAGGTTAGTTTCCTTTGTAGGTAGCATTTTGCTTCTCTCCCAGCTACTCTCAGGATTATTTCCTTGTCTTTGTTTTTGGAGAATTTGATTGTAGTATGTCTTGATGGTTTTCTTTTGGAGTTTATCCTGTTTGGAGTTCGTTCAACTTTCTGAATAAATACCTTCTTGTCTTTCATGATTACGAAGATCTCTCATAGAAGCAGTGGAGGAAGTAAATCTTTATTTTGGCGCATCACAGATTCATCATCATTCTTAAATGTTTGGTACTATTCCATTGTATGTATGTACAAAAGTTTGCTTAACCATTCTTCTGATGATGGGCATTTAGGCTGTTTCCATCTTTTTGATATGTCTCTTAATGGCAGTATATTGAAGGATCTTATTTGTTTATCCATTTTGCTCTTTATGTCTCTTGACTGGTACATTTAATCCATTCACATTCATTGTAATTATCAATAGGTATGAATTGATCATTGTCATCTTTCTGTGTATATTTTTTTGTGTGTGTGGTGTTGCTGGATTATTTGTTCCACATGATTTTCTACGTTGAGTTCATTTTGTTTTTGTCATTTTACTTTCTGTTGTGTTAATATTTACAGTTTCCAAGCACTGTCGCAAGAGCCTGTGTCTTTTAGAACTTTAAGAAGCTGAAATGACTTTGCTACCACTAAAAATTCTGGCTTTAATGGGAGAGAGAAATAAACTTCTTCCTTGATTAACTCACAATTATTTGAGTTAGCTGAAATCAAACCCAAGATACTAAGACTTCATCTTTTCAAAAGTCACAACAAGAAAGAAAAAAGGAAAGAAAGAAAGAAATATTTCAGTTGTTTCACTGACAAATGTTAAGTGATTGCAGTGGGCATCCATATACAAAGTGATAGAAATGAGAATAAAACCATGGGAAAGAGTTCTTGGATCATCACTTTCAGCAATTTCACATTCTGTTTAATGCAACATACAGACTGAGCAAAGACATTGGTGGTGGTGGTTGTTATGTGCCGTGGAGTCGGCTCCAACTCATAGTGACCCTGTACAGGGTTTCTGTGGCTGTAAATCTTTATGGGAGCAGAAAGCCTAATCTTTCTCCCGTGGAACAGCTGGTAGTTTCAAACTGCCGACCTTGAGGTTCGCAGCCCAATTCGTAACCACTACGCTACCAGAGCTTCTAAGCAAAGACATTGTTGCTGTTGTTGTTGTTGTTGTTAAGTGTTGTCAAGTCGGTTCCAACCCATAGCGACCCTGTATAGGGTTTCCGTAGAGCTGCTGGTGAGCTTGAGCCACCAACCTTGCAGTTCAAACGAATTTGCAGTCTAGCGCATTAACCTACAGCACCACACCAAGACTCCAAGCAAAGACATTAGTGTCCCAAAAATAAAATAAACTTCCACCATTGCTTCTTTGAGAGATCTTTGTAATCACCAAATGTTCTTATATAGACATAAAACATTTAGCTATCTTTATGTTCCTGTTGCTTAGTAAAGGAAAAACAAAAACAAATAGTGAAATGGATGGAACTGAAGGAGGAAAAATAACTAACTAGGAACTAGAGAATTCTTACTCTCCTAAACAAACAAAAGGATTGTTGTTGTTAAGTGCCATCAAGTCAATTCTGAATCATAGCAACTATAGGGTTTCCAAAAAGAAATTGGTGGGTTTGAACCACTGACCATGTAATTAGCTGTTCTGTGCTTTCTCTACAGCAATACACCAGCACTCCAAGATACGGACCATAAAATAAGAAAACGGTTTAAACTAATCTTGCTCTGGCTGCCACAATGATAAGGTAGCTATGTTAACCAGTGGTGGTAGTGTGCCATGGAGTCGGTTCTTACCCTGCACAGTGTTTCCAAGGTTGTAAAGCTTTATGGAAGCAAAAGCTTCATCTTTCTCCCATGGGACAGCTGCTAGTTTCGAGCTGCTGACCTTGAGATTGGCAGCCCAACTCGTAACCACTACACTACCAGAGCTCTTTACGTTAACCTGTAATGGGGATGATTCTCTGCAAAATTATGGAGAAAAAAACATTAAAAATTGATGCCCAGCAACCTTCTGGATGGAGGAGTCCTGGTGTGTAAGATAAGCACTGGACTGCTAACCACAGGTCAGTGGTTCAAACCCACCAGCTGCTCCTTAGAAACCCTATACTGGGTCCCTTTGAATCAGAACTGAATCAACAGCACTTAACACTAACAACAACAACCTTCTGGGTGGCCTCTTCATAGTCTAGTTCTCTCAGCTGTTATCAGCCTTAATGTTTTTATGATGTGCCTTAGCTGTCTCCTACAAACACACATTTTTACACAAATACACATATGCACCACAAAGACATGATTCCATTTACCAGAGCTTTCCTCTCATCTCATTAACAATATAGGACCTGATACTTACATATTATATATACATATATTAGTTTACTCAACTCTATGAAGTATGTGAATATGAGGTACCCTTACTGTTTATATTTTAAAGCTGAAGAACTTAAGTCACAGTGTAGAAAACTACAGATCTGGAATTCAAAGGAAGGCGGTGGTGGTGGTTATATGTCGTGGAGTCTGTTCCGACTCGTAACGACCCTGTACAGGTTTTCCGAGGCTGTAAATCTTTACGGGAGCAGAAAGCCTCATCTTTCTCCCGCGGAGCAGCTGGTAGTTTCGAAATGCTGACCTTGAGGTTCACAGCCTAATTCGTAACCACTACGCTCAGTCTGGCTCAAAATGGGCCTATTTAAAAATAAAAACCACATCCGCTGTCATCAAGTCAATTCCGACTCATCAAGACCTATAGCACAGAGTGGAACGGCCCTAGGGTTTCCAAGGCTGTGAATGTTTACCAGCGAAGACAACCTCAGTTTTCTCCTGAAGAGCTGCTGGTGGGTTTAACCTGCAGACCTTGAATTTAGAAGTCAAGCACTTGACCCACTGTGCCATCAGGGCTTCTAGCAGCTCTGCAGGACAGAGTAGAACTGCCCCATAGAGTTTCCAAGGCTGTGAATCTTTACAGACTGCCACATCTTTCTCCTGGGAGCAGCTAGTGGGCTCAAACCACAGACCTTTTGGTTAACAGCCAAGTTCTTTAGCCACCAGAGTGCCTATTATACAAACATACCCAACAATATTTTGTAAATAAAAATCATTGGCATTACTTATCAGATAATCATATCTCCCAGAAAGCACAGTGACTTAGCCTAGCTAAAATGTGTCTTCTTAAGAAGAATCAATAATACAGACTCAGGTTAATGGAAGAATCATTTGGAATTGAGGCTTTTTGTGACCCTTAAATAACACTCAGTACAGTCAGTCATTTAATATAATCTGGCTCTCAATCTGAATCCTATGCCTATACATGAGTTACTAAAACACAAAATAATATTTGAAGGTAAATTAACTTGTAATTTTTAAAAAATGAGATTGGTAAGAGTAAGCCGTGCTATCCCTGAGCAGAGCATACTCAGATGTTTAAAATGGATTCCTTTTCTCTTTTATGATGCCCAAATTCTCCATCTAAAGAAAGCACCGGGATTTTATTATTTCTGGCTTAGTACTGTGCTACTGTTCTTACTTACCCCTTACACTTTTTGTCATCTATCGCACTAATTTTTTTTCCCTCTGTACTGTTCATCTTTTGAATTTAGCAAAGCTAGACTTTTAAAAAAGATGTTATCTTTTGTGACCATGGCATTCTGTTTCTGAGTTCTGGTGCTAAGTTTTTCAGTAAAAAAACTCTCCAAGGAAGGTATTTCTTGTAAGGGAGCTTATTTATAACAATAACTAATATTTTTTTATTCTGTGGCATGGCAATTTTTGTTCCTGTTTTTAAATGAGGAAAGTGACACTTAGAGAGGTCTCAGTTCTTGCCCAAGATCAACCCACAGGTCTGGAGAGGGATCAGCCTCATCCAAAATTCCTGGTTCCAAACTTTGTGCTCTATACATATACAGTAATATCATGTCTTTTACATTTACCATGATGCCATGTCTTTAGCTAAAATGGTATGCCATGTCCTTGCCAGACTTAGAGCATCCATGTGGAAATAGTATAAAAGTTCATCAATCATATCTTCAAAGTTATAAAATAAATTCAAAGAAAGCCATGATTCCATTTATTTTAAAACTTGCTGTAAAATTATTGCTGCTTTGAACATGGTATCACTTGTACCTTTTTTCAATATATTCATATATATAAGGGATATGTTGTATGGTGTCTGCTACAGGAAACTGGGAAACTGACTGATAACACCTGTGAAAAGAAGCAGACAGAGTGACTCCAGCCTCAAGCCCCTCCTTTGGTGAACTGGACCAGGCACTCAATCCACCGACCTGACCAAAGCAGATCCCAGTGTAGTCCAGTTTATAAAGATGAACTGAACCTAATTTAGTTCTCTTGAGAATGTAGGCCTGAGTTCACAACAAAATCAGAGTTCTCTTGTAAGAAGATTCAGTGTAACCATGAAAATGGTTCATGGGCAGGTTAAAGTTAAAAGGAAATGACAGTCACACTTTTATGTGCTAAAAATAAGAATCACCATTTATATGATATTTATTATGTACTTCACATTCTTCATGAATTTATCCTGTGAAGGATTTGCTGTTATTGGAGTTTTGGTGGTTATGTAGGATATGCACAAGACTGCTAACTGCAAGGTTATCCACCAGTCACTCCTCAGAAGCCCTTACACAGGTTTGAGCTGCTGTAAATCAGAACTGACTAGATGGCACTTAACAAAAGTAACAATTACTGATATTAACAAGCTCCACTGTGGCACTGTGGGAGAAAGCACTAGACTGCAAGGTCAGTTTGAACCACAAGGTCGGCAGTTCAAACTCAACTGCCGCTCCTTGGAAACCCTATACAGGGTCGCAATGAGTTGGAACCAACTCAATGGCACTTAACAGCAACAACAACAAAAACTAACAAGAACCAAAACCAACAAAACAATAACAACAGATGGAGCTGTAGGATAAGCATTGGACTGAAAGGTGGTTTTGAACTGGAAGACCAATGTTTCGAACTCACCAGCTGCTCCTCGGAAACCTATACAGGATCACTATGGGTGGGAACAAATTAGATGGCACTGAACAATAACAATAGTTACTACTATTTTACTTAGAACAATACTTGGCATGAAAGAATTAGAAATCTGTCCAAGGTAGTAAGTGGCAGAACAAGACTGAGTAGCAGGTCATGTGACTGTGCTACCAAATATAATGTAAAATAAAGGAAGCTTCATGTACAGGCATGAGTCCTGGTGTGGCGCTGTGGGTTAATGCACTGGATTGCAAGGTCAGCAATTCAAGTCCACCAGTTGCTCCTTGGAAACCCTATACAAGGTCGCTATGGGTGGAAACCAACTTGACAGCACTTAACAACAACAACAGTATATAGACACAGAGAAGACAATCAGTGACCACACACATGCAAGAGAAGCAGAAAAGCCCAAGAAAGGAAGACTCAAAGACAGAGAGGGAGCCAGTTATATCACAGGAGGTATCCTGTTCCCAAGGAGTCCTCATGTGGTCCTGTAGGATCAGCACTGAACTACGAACCTTGGCAACAACAATTCTGTTCCCAGAGATACTTTAGTTTCTCTCCTTAGACTCCCATGAAATCTCTGACTCTGACCTTACATAGGAGAGACATAGTTCAAGTGCCTCTATTCCTTGTAAATCAGAGATCCCTAAATAAAAATTGCCTCATTTTTTATATCATGTAACTACAGTTTGTCAGGGTTGTATCCTTTCAGCATACTCATTAAATCTGTATGCTGAGTAAATAATCTGAACGGCTGGACTATATGAAGAAGAATGTAGCATCAGGATTGAAGGAAGGCTCATTGACCACCTGAGACACGGAGATAATACAAACTTGTTCAATGAGAGCGAACAGCATTTAACATACTTACAGATGAAGATCAAAGACTTCAGCCTACAGTATGAGTTGCATCTCAGTATGAAGAAAACAAAAATCCTCACCACTGGATCAATAAATAACATCATGATAAATGAAGAAAAGATTGAAGTTGTCAAAGACTTCATTTTGCTTGGATCCACAATCAACACTCATGGAAGTAGCAATCAAGAAATTCAACAATGAATTGCATTAGGAAAATCTGATGCACAAGACCTCTGTAAAGTGTTAAAGAACAAAGATATCAGTTTGAGTGCTAAGATGCACCTGACCCAAGCCTTCGTATTTTCAATAGCGTCATATTGTATGTGAAAGTTGGACAATGAATAAACAAGACAGGAGAAAAACTGATGCGTTTGAATTATGGTGTTGCAGAAGAATATTGAAAGTACTATGGACTGTCAGAAGAATAACCAGAATGTTCCTTAGAAAGCAGGATAGAGACACTTTATCTCTCATATTTTGCACATGTTAACAGGAGGGACCAGTCCCTGGAGAAGGACATCATGCTTCGTAAAATAGAGAATCAGCAAAAATGAGGAAACCCCCAATGAGACGGACTGGCACAGTTACAGATTCTATGGGTTCCAGCATACACAGGCTGTGAGGATGACACAACACTGGACAGTGTTTTGTTCTGTTGTGCATAGGATAGCTATGAGTCAGAAACCACTGGATGACACCTAACAGCAACAACATAGTGCCTACAAGGGCTAAAAGTTAAATCACAGTATATTTTTTCTTTGAGGTAAGACTGGATCTCTTACAGATTTATGACTCAAAAAGGTAGATAAGATAGACCAATTTACACACAAAAGAAATATGTACTTTATCAAGAATACGATGAGAGAAAAGAAGCATGGAATGGGAGCCCAAACCAAAGATGATGGATTCGCTCTTGGCTCTTGGGAGCCTAGTACTGCTTCGAGACACTGTGGAATGGGAGGGGCGCAGTCTCTTGAAGGCACTTATCAAGAAATCTGCACTCTGTGGGAAGCAAGTCCACATCCTGGGATGTGAAGTAAGCTAGGAGGAGTTTCGTGAAGGTTTTGACTCTGATATTAACAGTCGACTGATTTACCATGACTTTTTCAGAGACCCTCTCAACTGGCCCAAGAATGTAAAGGCCTTTCCCGGGGGACCCTTGGAAGCCTTGAGAGCCCTGTCCAAAAGGACACATCCTAGTTCTGTTGGCATCGCTCTTGATTCACTAAGCTGGCTGCTGCTTCACCTCCCCTGCACCACACTGTGTCAGACCGTGCATGCTGTGAGCCAGCAGGACTCTTACTCAGATGACAGCTCCCCAGTGAAGCAGGTGCATGTGCTGGGCCTGCTACATGAAGAACTTCATGGCCCAGGGCCTGTGTGGGCACTAAGAAGCCTTGCTCAGACTGAGGTGACCTTGAGTGGTATGTTGGGTCAGATGTCAGCCCACATCCTCCTTCGGAAGCCCCAACAGCACCCAACCCATCAGGTGCCTGCCCTAGAGTCACACCCAGACCCTCCCATCACCCAGGTGGATCCTACAACTCATTTAACCTGTAACCTTCGCTGTCCAAGAAAGAAAGAGAAGCCAAAGATAGCCTGACCTTGCCCTTCGCATTCAGGCCAGGCCATAAGCCACATCTTCTATGAGCCAGATGCTTACGATGACTTGGATCAAGAAGACCCAGACGATCACCTAGATATCTTACTGGACAGGAGATTTGAATAGACTGCAATTGGAATGGGAGGGGGAAAGAACCTGGGTTAAGAACTATCATCCTTCCATAGTTGGTGATGGCCTGGCCCCTGTTCTACTTTTGTTTCCTATGTCTGTGGAGGCCCTGCCTGGTGACCCCTGAGCCAGGGAGGAGGGGCCAATCAGGGCAGAAAATGGCATGGGGGCTTAGGGCAAGGAGGGAGAATAGGAGCCTCCCTCATGCCTAATAAAATATCTTTTTATTTGGAAAAAAAAAAAGAATACAATGAGAGTACAATGCAGATTAAGTAGCTCTGGTAGCATAGTGGTTACAAATCGGGCTGCGAACCTCAAGGTCAGCAGTTCGAAACTGCCAGCTGTTCCATGGGAAAAAGATGAGGCAAAAAAGATGCTTTTTTGCCCAGTGGAGAGAATGAAAAGGCATTGGGAGGTTTAGGTAAATAAAATATGTATGTGAAAGTGTGTGTGTGTGTGTGTGTGTGTTACAGCTATTGAAATGCAGAGGCAATACAAAGAATAGAAAACTAAAATATAATTATGTGGTACAAGATACCAGTTACAGCCATGTGTTTCTATGGTCTTCTAAAAATCTGTTGTCTTTTTGGCAGACATCTTTGTAATAAGAGGAGGCTTCAAAAAGTTTGCAGAAAAATTCCATGATGTTTTAATTCCATTTTCCTATGAACTTTTTGAAGCTACTTGCAGCCCTTAGGAGTCCTTGTTACACTGTAGGAAAAGAACTGGACTGCTAACTACAAGGTCTGTGGTTCAAAACCACTAATCACTCCACAGGAGAAAGATGAGGCTGTCTGCCCCCGTAAAGATTTGCAGTCTCAGAAACTATAAAACCAACTCAACAGTGGTTGGATTTATAGTCCTTACAATAAACAAAATTTGACTCTGCGAGTCAATGCACTGGACTGCAAGGTCGGTTTGACCAAAAGGTTGGTAGTCCAATTCACTACTTGGAAACCCTATAAGGGGTCACTATGCGTTGGAAATGACTCGATGGCATTTAACAACAACAAAGACCATTACTAAATTCTTATTTAATGATTTCTAATTCAACGACCAAGCATCCTAAAACCAAATGTCCTTGCTCAGCATCTTCTGGCCACAGTGTGTTTTCCTTGCTGTGCTGTGTTCCACCATACTCCAAACACTCAATAAATATATAAAGAACAAATAAAAAATGTTAAGGGTGTCTCTTCATTCAAATAGGAAATTATATCTGTAAAACTAAAAAATCCCACCCAAATATTTTCAATGAAATGCGTATATTCACAACTTACGAAACAAAAAACTTCTTCTCTAAGGTCTACCAGATTTTCTATTCCTATTCTGTCATGAGCTTTTAGAGCTTATAAAGCAGATCAGTTACAATATGGATTTTAACTCACTTAAACAGATTAGGCTTGGCCCCAAAATATGTCTGCACATATAGTTTCAATGACACTCCAGTCCTACCTAATCTACAAAACCTCAAATGATGTGGGTTCAAGGAACCACGTACTAATACTTACAGCAATGTAAATAGAACAGAAAGTAATAACCATTCATAACTACCCACCCTGACAGCAATTGTTACATGAAATACAACGTTATTGCTGCTAGTTGCTGTAGAGATACCTCCAACTCAGTGAGCTTACATACAACATTTGGTGGTGGTGGTTGTGTGCTGTGGAGTCGGTTTCAATACATAGTGACCCTGCATACAGTTTCCGAGGCTTTAAATCCTATGGGAACAGAAAGCGTCATCTTTCTCTTGTGGAGCTGCTGGTAGTTTTGACCTGACTCATAACTACCATGCTGCCAGAGGTCCTTACCTATAACATATATGTATAAAATGTACAAATTGAGTCAGAATCAATTTGACAGGAACTAACAATAACAGTGCTATCGTTGATAGTCAAACAGTATTCTTTTGAATCTATTCTATTTAATCTAATGTATTCTGTACTTGGAGTATTGATCTATTATTCTATTAGGGAAGTCTTGGTTGTCACTGCAGGATCAGTGAAAGGTCAGTAGTTCAAACCCACTAGCTGCTCACTGAAAACCCTATATTGGGTCATTAAAGTCAGAACCAACTTGGCATCACTTAGTAACAGCATTCTATCAATAGTTATTATTAATATTAATAGATATGCATATTAATCTATGCTAAGCACAAAAGATGGCGCTCAGTCTGAAGAGTTGTATGGAGAGATGGAGATTTATAAAATCAGACATGAGTGTTTGGACATGCAATGCTTACATAACACAAGTGAAATGATAGCTACAAGCTTTGTGTTCAACTCAATATAGATGAAAATTTGAAAGAAAATTTTGAAAGTAGAGATGAATGCTGTCAGATATTTCAACATAGTTAAAAATTATAACATTTCAAAAAATATAGACTGAATATGATTAACACTGAAATTAGAACAAGCCCACCAACTGCTCCAAGAGAGAAACATGAGAGTTTCTTTTCCCATGAAGATTTGGAAACCCTATCCAGAGTTGCTATGAGTTGGAATCAACTCGACAGCTTGATAACAACAATCAGTGAAATCGAAAATATAGTTGAAAATCATTTGAATACAGGAACTCCCCAGGTTATGAACATCCAATTTATGTACAAACCATAGTTATGAACCAACTCTTGTAAAGCATCCAATAACAATCCCCAGATCATTAAATTAACTAGTACCAGAGTTTTAAAACAATAGGGTAGTTTCTATCTCTGAATTCTAATTCATCCGTCAGGCTGTAATCACTTGTAAAACTGGTAAATCAGGCCGGAGAAAGGAAAATGCTATTCACTGAGCGCCAGTTCTTCCAGACACAGCATGAACAAAGATAAGAAGTAGGGAAAGAGCTAGTCAGTGACAAAAAGGAATTTGAACCCAGTACCTGGGTTCTCCCCCATTGTTAACTATCACTCCTCAGTCCACAGTGTGTCTGAGGCCTGAGCTATGCTCCTAACCTATAGGAGGTCTACATGTAGAGGTACCACCTGTGCATGTGAAGGTATGGCCTGTGCATGGTACAGCCATGCAGTGCAGGTCCCCTCATTGCCCACTGGTCAGAAATCACTACAGCACGACAGTGGGTCAGCACCATACCTGATCACAGCCATCCTGAATCCTACTGGCCCGGGTACATACAGTGGTTTCAATAACAAATGGCACAACTTTGTAATGCACATCAAAACACTATTAAAAGTAATAGTGGTGGTTGTGTGCCACCGAGCCTGTTCCGACTCATAGTGACCCTGTGTAGGGTTTCCAAGACTTTTCATCATTACAGGAGCAGAAAACCTCATCTTTCTCCCATAGAGTGACAGGAAGATTTGACCTTCTGACTTTGCAGCTAGCAGCCCAGCTCCTACTCTACTAGAGCTCCTTACTGGTAATAGTAATTGTGGATCTTATTATGCTGAAGATGTTTTCCTGTATCTGAAAGTGTTGTTTTCTTTAAACATATTTTTCGTAGCATGGTACACTATATATGTTGTTATTGTTAAATGCCATGGAGTCGATTCCGACCCATGGCAACCCTGAATAGGGTTTCCGAGGCTATAAGTCTTTATGGGAGCAGAAAGCCTCATGTTTCTCCTGTGGAACCACTGGTAGTTTTGAACTGCTTGCCTTGAGGTTAGCAGCCCGACTTGTAACCACTACATAGTAAACATCTACCACTTACCTGTCAGTTTGCCCTCTCCTACGTGTAAGCAGGCTGTAATGGACTGGCATTAGTCATGTTGAATCTCACAGTCACACGGTTTACTATGCTGAGAAAGTCAAAGAGAAATGTAATCACATTCACCATCAAAATAACATCGCAAGATCTATCTTGAAGTACAGTGTTGTCTGTCATAGGATAATATCCTTATACCTACAAAGACATCAGTTAATACCAGGATTATTCAAATTTATGCAGCAACCACTAAAAACAGTCATGATGAAATTGAAGAATTCTACCAGCTTCTTCAGGAAGTGTGGTGGATCCATACACTAAGACCTGGACAGCGAACTACATGGTCCATTGTACAAGCTCACCAGGTGCTCCATGGGAGAAAGATGAAATTTTCTGCTCCTTCGAAGATATAATGGCTTGGAAACCCTATAAAGAACCACCATCACTCAGTTTGTCACATTGTGATGCTGGAAGCTATGCCACTTGTATTTTGAATGCCATCAGGGTCACCCATTAGGGACAGATTTCAACTGAGTTTCCAGACTAAGACAGACTAGGAAAAAGGAGAGCCTGACTATTTACAAATGTTTAGCCACTGAAAACTTTATGAATAGCAGTGAAACACTATCAGATTGCCCCAGAGTATTGAATATTGAAACATGATGAATAGCACCAGAGTATTGTCAGGTATTGTATTTAAGAAGATGAGTCCCTCAGGTTGGAAGGCACACAACATATGACTGGGGAAGAGTTTCCTCCTCAAAGTAGAGTTGATTGTGATGACACAAATGGAGTCTAGCCTTTCAGGCCTTCATTTGCTGATGGGGTCAAATTCAAAATGAGGAGAAACAGCGACAAACAACCATTAGTAATTTTAACATGGAATGTACAAAGTATGAATCTAGAAAAAATGGAAGTTGTCAAAAATGAAATGGAATGTATAAGCACTGATATCCTAGACATTGGCTAAAATGGCCAGGTATTGGCCATTTTGAATTTGACAATCATATAGTTTACTATGCCAGGAGTGGCAAACTGAAGATGAATGATGTTGCATTCATCATCAAAAAGAACATTTCAAGATCTATCTTGAAGTATAATGCTGTCTGTGATACTCCTGATGTGGCGCTGTAGGATAAAGTACTGGACCATAGGGGCAGTTTGAATCTCAAGGCCAGTGGTTCAAACCCACCAGCTGCTTCTCAGAAACTCTACAGAGGGTCACTTTGAGTCAGAACTTCTGGAAGTTCTCTGTCAATGTACTGTTATAGCCATTTTTGTAGTATCATTAGTAAAACTTTACTTGCATGAGATACCAATGATGTCTGATGATTTCCCCCATTCCGTTGGGTCATTTCTCTTTGGAATGGGCACAAAAACAGATCTCTTCCAGTAAATTCGACAGGTAGTTTTCTTCAAAATTTCTTGGCATAGATGAGTGAGTGCCTCCAGTGCTGCATCAGTTTGTTGAAGATTTCAATTTGTATTCCATCAATCCCCAGAGTCTTGTTCTTTGCCAATGCCTTCAATGTACCCTAGACTTCTTCCTTCAGGATCATTGTCTCTTGATCATATGCTGCCTCTTGAAAGGGTTGAGCATTTGCCATTTCTTTTTGGTACAATAACTCTGTTTTCCTTCCCTCTTTCTTTTTATGCTTTCTGTATCATTCAATGTTTTGCTCAGAGAATGTTTCAATACTGCAAGTCAAAGCTTGAATTTTTTCTTCATTTACTTTAGCTTGATAAATGCTGAGCATGTTCTTCCCTTTTGGTTTTTTAACTCCAGATCTTTGCACATTTTGTTATAATATTTGACTTTGTCGTCTTGAGCTGACTGTTGAAATTTTCTGTTCAATGCTTGTACCTCCTCATTTCTTCCATTTGCTTTAGCATCTCTACACTGCAGAGCAAGTTTCAGTGTCTGTTCTGACATCCATTTGGGTCTTTCCTTTTTTCTTGTCTTCTTAATGACCTTTTGCTTTCTTCCTGTAAGATGTTCTTGATGTCATCCCAAAACTCTTCTGGCCTACGGTCTTTAGTGTCCACTGCATCAAATCTGATCTTCAGATGATCTCTAAATTCAGGTGAGATATATTCAGGGTCGTATTTGGGGTCTCGTGGACTTGTTTTAATTTTCTTCAGCTTCAGCCTGAATTTGCATGTGAGCAACTGATGGTCTGTTCCACAGTCTGCTGCTGACCTTGTTTTGACTGATGATATAGAGCTTTTCCACCATCTCTTTCCACACATGCAGTCAATTTGATTTCTGTGTATTCCATCTGGCAGGGTCCATGTGTATAGCCATCTTTTTTTATGTTGTTTTAAAAAGGGGTTTGCGATACAGAAGCCATTAGTCTTACAAAATTCTATCATGTGATCTCCAGCATCATTTCTATCACCAAGACCATATTTTCCAACTACTGATCCTTCTTCTTTGTTTCCAATCTTTGCATTCAAATCACCAATAATGATCAAGACATCTTGATTGCATGTTTGATCAATTTCAGACTGAAGAAGTTGGGATAATTCTTCAATTTCATCATCACTGGGTTTAGTGTTGGTGCAGACATTTGAATAATAGTGATATTAACTCATCTTCCTTATAGGTGCATGGATATTATCACAGACAGCATGTACTTTAAGACAGATCTTGATATGCTCTTTTTGATGATGAATACGACACCATTCCTCTTCAATCTGTTATTCCCAGCATAGTAAACCATGCAATTGTCACATTCAAAATGACCAACACCAGTTCATTTCAACTCACTAATGGTTTATGTGCTCTATTTCATTTTTGACAATTTACAATTTTCTTAGATTTACACTTTGTACATTCTATGTTCTGATTATTAATGGATGCTTACTTTTTTAGAAACTTAAATTAAAAACAAAAAACAAAAAAACTCTTTATTTTGAGTTGTGCCCCATGAGCAAATGAAGGTCCTGAGGGCTTTACTTCATTTGTGTCATTATGGTCAACTCTACTTTGAGGAGGCAGCTCTTCCCCCGTTGCATTTTGAGTGCCATCCACCCTGAGGGAGTCATTTTCCAGCACTATTATCTGACAAGATTCTGGTGCTACTCATCATGTTTCAATATTCAATATTCTGGTGCTGACAGTGTTCCACTGCTATTCAAAAGCTTTTCAGTGAGTAACTATTCAGAAGTAGTTAATCTCTCCTTCTTCCTAGTCTGTGTTGGTCTAAAAACTGATCTGAAACCTATCCACCATGGGTGACTCTGCTTGTATTTAAAATACCCATGGCAAAGCTTCCAGAATCACAGCAAAACATAAGCCACCACAGTATGACAAACTCACAGACAAGTGGTAGTGACTTGAGTTAGGCACACCTTAATCTTCAAAATGACATTTTATATTTTTAGCAGTTGAAACAGATCTTTTGTAGCAGATTTGCCCAGTGTGATATGTCATGTGATTTCTTGATTACTGCTTTCATGAACATTGATTGTATCAAATGTTGAATTTAACCCGAATTTAACTTCCCCTTTGCTCAGCACTATAATTGACTTCAGACACTCCAATATTTTCAGTGGAAGTCTGACCAAGAAGTCAGAGAGAAAAGTGATACTGATTCAACTTATTGTGGTTCAAATATCTTGCTTCTGCAAATTTTACAAAAACACAAGCTTATAGAAACACTTGGTTGTTGCTAAGTGCCATTGATTCAGTTCTGACTCATAGCGACTCTTTATAGGGTTTCCCAGGAGTGCCTGATGAGCTTGAACCACCACCCTTGTGGTTCAAATTGACCTTGCAATCCAGCACATTATACCCATATCACCACACCAAAACTCCAGGAACACTTTGAGAGCCTAGTAAAAGGTGGATTCAAATTAATACCCTGAGGTTTAAGCATCATTAATTTCATGATAAATCAACCTCTACTGGAATCAGAATATTAGAGTGGAGCTGATGAGTCATGAGTTTGGGAGATATTTTTAAAGGAAGAGTTGACAGGATTTACTGATGGAGATGATGTAAGAGATAAGCAGTAAAAGAGTCAAATTAGACTTCCTCCTTCAGTATCATTGGCTCTGGATCATATGCTACCTCTTGAAATGGTTGAACATCAACCATTTCCTTTTGGTACTGTGACTCTGTGTATTCCTTCCATCTTCTCTTGATGCTTTCTGCATCATTCAATCATTTGCCCAGAGAATCTTTCAATAACGAAAGTCGAGGCTTGAATTTTTTTTCAGGAGTTCCCCAAGCTTGACAAATGATGAGCATGTTCTTCCTTTTTGGTTTTCTGATTCCAGATCTTTGCACATTTTGTTGTAATATTTGGCTTTATCTTCTCGAGCTGATCTTGGAAATTTTCTGTTCAGCCCTTGGACCTCCTAATTTCTTCCATTTGCTTTAGCATCTCTATGCTGGAGAGCAAGTTTCAGTGTCTCTTCTGACATCCATTTTGCCTTTTTCCTACTTTCTTGTCTTCTTAATGACTCTTTTCTTTCTTCCTGTATGATGTCCTTGATGTCATCCCACAACTCTTCTGGTCTTCTGCCTTTAGTGTTTAATGTATCAGATCTGTTCTTCATATGATCTCTAAATTCAGGTGGGATCTATTCAAGGTCATATTTTGGCTCTCATGGACTTGTTTTCGTTTTCTTTAGCATCAGTTTGTATTTGCATATGAGTAATAGATGGTCTGTTCCATAGTCTGCCCCTGGCCTTGTTTTCACTGATGATATGGATCTTTTCCATCGTCTCTTTCCACAGATGTAGTCAATTTGATTTCTGTGTATTACATCTGGTGAGATCCATGTGTATAGTCTAGTCGTCTCTTATGCTGCCTAAAGAAGCTATTTGAAATGAACAAATCATTGATTTTGCATAATTCTATCATGCGTTCTGCAGCATCATTTTTATCATCAGGATCATATTTTCCAACTACTGATCCTTGCTCTTTGCTCCCAACCTTTGCATTCCAATCACCAGTAATGATCAATGCATCTGGATTGCATGTTTGATCAATTTCAGATTGAAGAAGTTGGTAGAATTCTTCTATTTCATCCTCACTGGCTTTAGTGGTTGGTGTGTAAATTTGAATAATAGTGGTATTAACTGGGCTTCCATGTAGGCACATGGATATTATCCTATCACTTACAGCATTGTACCTCATGACTGATCTGGATATGTTCTTTTTGATAATGAATGCAACACCATTCCTCTTCAATTTGTCATTTCCGGCATAGTAAACAATGTGGTCATCAGATTCAAAATGGCCAATTCCAGTCCATTTCAGCTCACTAATGCCTAAGATATCGATGTTTATGTGTTCTATTTCATTTTCAACAACTTCCAACATTCCCAGATGTATACTTTGTACATCCTATGTTCTGATTTTCAATGGATATTTACAGCTGTTTCTCTTCATTTTGAGTTGTGTGCCCCGGGCTTTTCTCCCACTTGCTTTACTCCTTTCACTTCATCATGGTCAACTCTGTTTTGAGGAGGCAGCTCTTCCCCAGTTGCATTTTGAGTGACTTCCAACCTGAGGGGCTCATTTTCTGGCACTCTGTCTGACAGTGTTTCTCTGTTATTCATAAGATTTTCAGTGACTAAATATTCGGAAGTAGTTCATCACTCTTTTTTCCTTGTCTGTCTTTGTCTGGAAGCTTATCTGAAACCTGTCCGCCATGGGTGACCCTGCTGGTATATAAAATACTGGTGGCATAGCTTTCAGAATCACAGCAACTCACAAGCCACCACAGTATGACAAACTGACAGACAAGTGGACCACCTAGAAAATTGAAAGTCATTGAGGACCTATATGAGTTTAGACACAAATATCTAGCAGACTACCCCACTGATTACTGATGATAAAACTGAGTAGAAAGGGAAGTAATTCATGAGACAACATATCAATCAATCAAGCTTAAGGTTGATAATATTCAAGTGCTGTGTAGTATTTGACTCTCTAGCACAACCTCAGGAGACCTACTGAGCTGCAAAACACTTAAATTAATAGCAAAGTGATTGGTGCAAAATAGCAATTAAAGTGTTAAAAAGTTCACAGTATCAATTAGGATGAGAACTCTAAGGTGCAATACTTACTGATCCCACTCAATAAGCAAGATTCTCTATGATGCATGTTAGCTTAAATCTTAATATAGAATCACAAACACTTCTCTAACACCCATCTGCCTCCTGCATCTGTCAGACAGGCAAGTTAAGTAGGGATCAGTTAGGGAATTATCACTTCTTCATCTTTTGAACCCCTGAGGAGGTCTCTATGATTCCTATGACTCTAGACATATGAAGAATTCTGGTGTGGCACTATAGGGTAAGCACTGGACTGCTAGCTTCCAAGGTTGGTAGTTCAAACCCACTAGTCACTCCCTGAGACCCCTATACAGGATTGCTATGAGCTGGAAGTGACTCAACAGCACTTAGAAACAACAGCCAGGCATATGAAATGACTTTTATTCACATTTATGCATTTAGTGATTTATATTATTTTATTATTCCTTCTAAGCTAACATTGGTCACCACAAAAAGTCAAGACTCCTGCGCCAGCCCTCATCCCCTGGATTCTAATCCCCAATGTTCTGCGGGCAATAAAGTAATACATTCTTCCTCACTCCTTCCCCCCGTCACTGAGTTATTTTCCCATATTTCCCATATTCCCATGTTTTCCCAATCACTATCTGACACACCATATATGCCATTTGCTGACTTGTCTTCTTCTAGAATTTATACTCCACTAAGACAGGAATTATTGCTTCTTTTACTCACTAATGTATCTTTAGTGCAAAGGAGGCAATCAATAAGTATTGTTTAATGAGTGAATGAGTAGTAATGCTATTTAAAAACCATTTGGCAGGAGAAGTTCAGAGGTTTCCATTCAGCTTTTCCTACATAATCACTCTTACTACACATGCCAGGAGGCCAACAAGGAGTTTTTGCAGCAACTGAGTCTCAATCTAAGTGTTTAGCAACTAGTAGGCCTCCCTGGATTGGTGCTAGAAACTCAAGTGCTACACAGCTCTTGAATATTCATCCCAAACATAAAATTTATAGTATTTATCTCAATAATAGAATTAAGAATTGAGCGAATAAACAGAGGATGAGCCCAGGCTCCACTAAGATAGATTCAGGTTAGCATACCTCCCCACCTCCAATACCCGTCACTCTGATTGATAAACCACAGTGCTATTCGAGATCCCTAGTAACTATGTTAGTTCAGGATGACACCTGAAAAGTATAGACATTTTCCTTTCCCAAAATGCATTGCTAAAGAATAGAAGAAATACGTACTTGGAATATTACCTCAGAAATGTTTTTCAAGAGTACATAGACTTCCTTGTGGTGTCTGGAATTTAAGTTTGGAAATTAGATAAAAGGTCAACATTACCTTATGTTGTGGTGCAAGTTAGGCCTGGATTTGGTCATTTGTTTTTTGAGGGGATGGTTAGTTTTTGGTGTTTCACAAATCAAACATCCTCTTGATAGGCTGCACATTCCATTTCTTTCTAGGATACCTGTGATTGATTATTAAATACTGAAGATCTCTGTGGATCAGGACATTTTGATTGCACACTGCCCCCCAACATGTGTCCAACTAGTAGCTAGCTTTAGCCACTCTGGGATTCTAGTATCCCTACCAAATATTAAACTGAACTGAAGGAAATAAATATGGTGTATTTTTCCTCCTATTGTATGGTTTGGTAAGTCAGTTGACGTCCAAGTTCACTTTCCACATTCGAAAAATGATGAAATTGGACAAGATCCTGTCCAGCTCTGTAAGACTGCTAACTCTGCTTGGCCAAAGTCTACTGTTCAAGAACCCTCCACCTAAACAGGGCTCTATCTCTGGTAGGGTAGTGGTTATGAATCAGGCTGCAAGCCTCAGGGACAGCAATTCGAAACTACCAGCTGTTTCGCAGGAGAAAGATGAGGCTTTCTGCTCCCGTAAAGATTTACAGACTCGGAAACCCTGTACAGGGTCGCACATAACAACATTTCCATTTAGGTTGATCGTCAGGTAATCAGTCAAAAGAGATACAACACAAATTGTAAAGTAGCCAATTCTGAGTCACACAAACAAAAAAAGAATTGTGTTACTCAGCATTTCCACAATGTTTTATTTTCCAACAATGTTTGACCATTAATTAACGCAAACCACAGTTTCAAAGCATAAAATAAGATATGAACACGAAGGAAAATGACACTGACCAAATTTTTCCAACATGTCAAAAGTAGGAAAAAAAAAAAAAAAAAAAGACACTTTAAACTTAAGGGTGGTGATCATATTACGTGAGCTGCAAGCATTTTTGATATTGAGTTACATGATGCAACACTCAGACAGGAGAAGGTTGCTACAATTCATAGTGGGGCTGGGTCTTATCTCTTTCCCTTTCTATCTCTCTGTTTCTGTCTCTTCCCCTTTCTTTCCCTTTTACCTTGGCTCACCTGAAGCTGGGACTGTTAATCTCCTACTGTGTACCTTGCAGGTTTGGTGCTGTGGGTTGATGCTCTGGACTGCAAAGTCGCTTTGAACCACAAGGTCGGTGGTTCAAGTTCACCAGCTACTCCTCAGAAGCTCTACACAGGGTCACTATGGGTCAGAACTGACTTGATGGCAGTTAACAACATCAACAAGAATAACACATGATACGTGGAGTCCTGGTGTGGCACTGTAGGATAAGCACTGGAGTAAGCTCGGCTTGAATCGCAACATCACCAGTTAAGACTCACCAGCTGCTCCTCAGAAGCCCTATATAGGATTGTTATGAGTTGGAGCAGATTCAATGGCACTTAACAACAACAACTAGATACCTAGCGACTACTGATTCTGACCTTCCCGTGCATTATTTAATTACAATTAAATAATAAATCCAGTCTTTCCTAAGCATTTTTAATGTTTCACATAAAACCTGATAACATTTCACACAAGCCCTTACTATGAGTTGAATTATATACTTCAGGAAGATAGGTTAAAAAGTAAAAATAAAATAAAGAGAAGATAGGTTAAAATCCTAACCCTGGATACCTTTGAATGTGACCATATTTGGAAATAAATTAATCAAAGATGTTAACAGTTTAATTATCATAAAGCCTTAATCCTATATCTCTGGTGTCCTTATAAAGGAGGAAAAACTTCTTTGAGGCAAACACAGATACAAGGAACACTGCCAAGAAATAACAGACTATGCTATGCTACAGCTACAAGCAGAGAAATGCCTGGGGCTACCACAAACTGGAAGAGACAAGAGTCTTCCCTGTAACATTTAGAGAGAGCATGGCTTTGCCAGTGCCTGGAATTCAGACTTCTAGTCTCCCTAGAGATGTGAGAAAATGAATTTCTGTTCTGGAATCAGATTATTAGCATGAACACATAGTTTTACATAGATTGACAGCACTTAACAACAACAACAAATTAGTGATAAGAAACAGAAAATTTGACAATCTTAAAGTATCTTCCTCAGGTGTTTGTTATTTACAAAGGAAAACAAATAACTTTACTGAGGAGACACCTAAAAGACTTCGTTTGAGCAAAGTTATCAGAATGTAGTGTAGTGGTTACGAATTGGGCTGAGAACCTCAAGGTCAGCAGTTCGAAACTACCAGCTGTTTCTACCAGCGGGAGAAAGATGAGGCATTCTGCTCCTATAAAGATTTACAGCCTCGGAAACCCTGTAAAGGGTCGCTATGAGTCAGAACCAACTCCACGGAACATAACAACAATAAGGCACATATATTTTTAAACTTTTTATTGTAAATTGGGTGAAGGTGTACAGAGCAAATCTGTTTTCCATTCAACAGTTCTACGCATTTTGTTTCATGTCTTTGACTGCAATCCCCACAATGTGGCATCACTTAACCCACTTTCTCCCTGGGTTTCCCATTTCCATCCCTCATTTCCTAACACTTCTGAACTTGGACCTTGGGTAAAAACTGTCCTTTTGATCCCAAATGGTTGGCTATCTAAGGAGTGTTTGTTGTACCTCTGCCCTTCTACAGAGGGATCTTGCCTTCTACTGATAGGAATAATCATATGAGCAAAGGTTTACTACAGAAGGGAGGCTTGCAAGAGCGATGGATGGGCTTAACACAACGCTTAATCCCCATCTCCCTGACCAAAGGCTTTGCTGGGGAAAAGCATCATACTTACTCATAAGGATAGGCAGCATATGTGGGAAATGGCCCTTTTAGGAGGGGTCATGCTAATTGGCCTGCTGTGGCACTGTAGGATGAGTTGGGAATGATTCAACAGGCACTAACAACAACAACAACAACAACACCCCGACTCTTTTATGATGGACTGCATCTTGAAGAAATGCTGTATGTCCATGCTGTATAGGGTTTCTGAGGAGTAGCTGGTGATCTTGCGATTCAAACAGATCCTGCAGTATAACCCACAACGTTCTGGTAGGAGCAGACAAAACTTATTATGGGATGTCTTGAATGCATGTTTTTTTTTTAGTACTCCAGTTCCAGCCCCTCCCAGGGGCTGGTGTTCTCTGCCCCCAAGGAAAGCTCATCCTTCAAGGTGGGTAAAACCAGTTAGCTTGTACAAGGAAGTGAAATACAGAACTTCATGGTGGTCTGTTTATAGTTGTTGTAGTTGCTGTTATGTGCTGTCGAGTTGGTTCTGACCCATAGCGACTCTGTACAGGGTTTCCAAGGCTGTTAATCTTCACGGGAGCAGAAAGCCTCATCTTTTTCCTGCAGATCAGCTGGTAGTTTTGAACTGCTGACCTTAAGGTTCGCAGACTGATTCATAACCACTACGATAAACAGAGTAAAATGGGCAAGGTCTTGGGATACATGTTTTCATCATCCAAGAGGACTTCTAGGATCCCTGTCTCAGAAAAACTTTGAGAAGTTAAGTAAAAGATGTTGGGGGGTGAGCCCCATGAAGACCTCAACTGGATTCATCATAGTTGCTCGGGGGGCTCCTCCTGAGGTGTAGCCATAGGGCTACAGTTCTTAGAAATCATCCACCGATGAGAATTCACTCAATGACCATTTCCTGAGAACCTATTGTATATGTCCCAGGCACTGGGCCAGGCCCTGGGGGTAAAGAAGAGAACCAAAGAGACCTCCTGTCACTAGTTTTCTTGTCATTGCCTCAACTTGGACGTCAACTTGTCCTTTTTATTCTCACGACTCTCTCATGACACAATCTCTCTATCTCCCAGCTGTTATCTGAGTCTCTCTCAGCTTTATTTCTCTCTGCTATTGCTACTCTGTTTCTATTGCTTCCAACTTCTCCTTTCTTCCCCATGTCACACACATGCTCTCCAGCCGAGAAGGGTGTAGAGAAGCGTCCTGTGTAGTCATCATTTGTCGGTGACTGTTCTTACTCAGACACTAGTCCTTGAATTGGTTGAACATCAACCAATTCTTTTTGGTCCAGTAACTCTGTGTATACCTTCCATTTTCTCTGGATGCTTCCTGTGTCATCCAATACTTTGCCCATACCAAATCAAACCGAATCCACTGTCATTAACTGGATTGTGACTCACAGTGACCCTAGACTAAATCTTTAGGAGAGTAGACAGCCTTGTCTTTCACCCACAGAGTGACTGGTGGCTTTGAATTATTAGCCTTGCACTTTGCAGCCCAATGCTCGAACTAGAGTGCCATCCCATAGAATCCTTCAATATTGCAATTCATATTTGTACCAACTTCAAAGAAAGGTATTCCAACAGAATGTGTAATCTATCAAAAAATATCCAGTTCATGGAGAAGAATAATCATGCTTGGAAAAGTAGAGGGTTGGTGAAAAAGTTAAAGGTCCTCAATGAGATGGCCTAACACCATCACTATAATAATAGGCTCACATGTAGCAATAATTGTAAGGATTCTCGTCTCTGTGCCTGGGCCAAGGGAGAAGGAAAGAGTAACGGCCCACTGGCTGCCCCCATGTGACTCCATCTCTACATCTCTTCATGCAGTAGGAGACTGGAGTGCTAACAAGAGCAGTTATTCTTAAGTGTCATTGCACTGATTCCTACACATAGTGATCCTATGTACAACAAAACAAAGCAAAACACTGGCCAGTCCTGCACCATCCTCACAGTCAGTGATTGGTGGAAGATTCAAGCCACAGAAGAGAGAGTGAGAACTCTGGGTAAGTGAGAGGGGTGGGTTTTGGCAAAGAACCCTACCTGCATAGAAAGGCAGGAAGGAAGGATGAGACTGCAGAGATAGGTATGCTTATTGAGTGGCAAGAATTTGGAGGATTGATTCCAAAGAAATAAATTCTGTTTTCTCTGTGCTGTCAGACAAGGTGATTAGCTGACAGTGAGTACTGGAATTTAGGGAGAGGACTTGAGGAGGGGGAGAAGGTACTACAGGAGGAGCGTACTGGGCTTTGGTGAAAGAACTGTGAAATGAGGACAATTGTTTTTATCTGCATTCTACAGCAACAATTAGCCACTTCTTGAACAAGAACTCAGACAAAGAATGACACAACTTCCCCTAATTTTTTCAGTGCAAAATCAGGGACTTAGAAAATCTAGCAAATTTCACAGAACAGACAAACCTTAACCTAGCTTTTTTGTATGAGAGCTTAAAAATCAGAGGTGTTTGGTGCATGTAAACAGAGCAGTCTGAAAGTGGACACATACAGAACTCCATTTTAAAGCCTTGAAAGGAATCTAGAATCCATGTTGGATTTTAAAAGCTTCCTTGTCTCATAGCAGTTCCTCTAACCTGGAGGCTGGCCTAACCAGATACCCTGAAGGAGACATTCTTCTTCTCTGAGGTCTGGCAGGTGTCGGATATCAGTCTATTCCCAGAGGGTCTTTCCTTGATGCTTAAAGAGATGAAGATGTGATAGCTTTTGCCCAGGTGGTCTTGAAGAACATTATCGATTAAAAATCCTTGCATTGACGCCTAGAAACAGACATAATTGAAAAAGCAATTTTTAGAGCAGCTGAAAATCTTGTCCTGCCATTGTCCTGTGGCCATCGCATGATAAACTGAATAGAATATGAGTTTGCAATTATGTACCCTCAATTATGTTCCACTCAAAGCTATTCTGTATAGGGTTTCCGAGGAGCAGATGGTGGGTTTGAACTGTCAACCTTGTTGTTTGCAGTCCAGACGTCTTTATTGTTGTTGTTATTGTTAAGTGCCGTGGAGTCAGTTCCAACTCATAGCGACCCAGTATAAAGTTTCCAAGGAGTGGCTGGTGAGCTTGAATTGCCAGCCTTGCAGTTCAAACAGACTTGTAATCCAGCACATTAACCCACAGTGCCACACAAAAAGGGTCCTTGGCGAAATTCAAATAGACAATGAAAAGCCTATCGCTAAAGTCTCTGAAAAATGACAGTTTGGGCATGGCAGTGTTTGGCAATTCAGCTGGCAGAATTACATTTGAAAACTGCTGGCCTATTGATTCTAGTAAGCAACTGAACTGATAAATAAATTGTAGACCTTCATTTCAATTGCCAGTTAGACTCATGAAGTTAAGATGCGCTGCTGACATATTATAAGAAAATGAACAACTGTTCTGCAACCATTGGCATGTTCTAAAAGAAGACAGCATCTGGATAAAAATCAACATGCAATTTGAGCTTTTGTTGCATTTTGAATAAAGATACTGAGCTGCATGACTACCTATTTAAATTATTGAAAGCTGGTGATTACAAGTAAGCCTCCTGGCTGATAATTAAAGTGGCAGTGGAGACCATCCAGAGTCTGAAGAGGTTGGAAAGGATTCCAGTAGTTTTCCCTTAAAATAAGTGGTGCAAACAAAACAGTTGGTTTTTCAAAGCAGTAGGTTTTTTGAAAGAGTGGGTATTCATTCAACTATCGCATGAACTTATGTAGGCCACACTGCCATGGGTTAATTTATTTAACACATCAGGCATTTGGGATTTTTCAAATCACGGCAAAAATGGGGCAATTCCCTCGGTAGACTCAGATTAAAATTCATCAATATTCCCTGGTTCTTTTCTTACACAAAAATGGCACATTTTTAAAGAATGACTCCCAGGCACACAGATTTTTTATTTGAGACAAGATAAAGAAACCACAAGACCATCTCTTTGAAACGTAGTAGAATGTAAAATAGCCACAAGAGGGCAGCCAAGACGCTTAGAATGCTGAAAGGAAAATCCTTCGATCAAAAAAACCTTAAAATGAAAGCTGTTTTGCAGAATTTAAAATCCATGTTATTGTTTGAGAATTAAAAAAGAAAGAAAAAAACATCAAAAAGAAAAGAGCAGAACGTCTCCTTGATCTCAGCAGTATTACTTTAATGAGAAACAGCGGTAACAATGGCACTGATGCCTGTGGGGTTTTTACAGGCATACAATTCCATGATTGTGTGATGTCTTCCTGGCCTTCGGACAACAGTTACAACTATGATGTAATGAGGTCAGTCCCCCATTACACTCAGTGATTTAACCCTGCCTACGAAACAGTGAGAAATGAAGGAAGATGGACAGCCAGAACACACCAAACACAAATCACTGGCAAAAATGTGGAACGTTCAGGGACGTCTGAATTGGTAGGTTGCCTGTTTGTGTGTGTTTAATATACCAGACAGCATTTTAGAATCTGATGTCAAAATTTTTTTTTTAATTTTTTAATTCCCACAGCTCCATTTATCCCACGCTATTTGTGGGAGGTGAGGAAGAAATGACTCACATGATCGTTAAAATGCTGGTGAAAAATGCAGATAAAATGGTGACAGACATTCTTTAAAAATCTTTCCAAAAAAAGAGAAACAGCTGGGGGTGGGAGAGATTGATCTAGAATTAATTCTAAGCTTTATGTAGAATCTTAGACCTTAAGGCTAAAAAAGTATTTCATGTCCTCAGTATATGTTTTCATTATTGCCAGTCAACTTTTTTTTTTTTTTCACCTTAAGCCATTTTAGAGCAGAAAATTCTGTGTACTGCAATATTATATGCAAGAAGAATATTTCCAATTCAGCTACTGCTGAAATGTTGAAATGTGGCTAAAGGTTTATGGTTGGTAAATGTTAAAAGTAACTATAAGATCTTCAGGGATTTCAGGCTCAAATGTAATAAGTAAGAACAAAAGTCAGAGCCAGCATAATTTGATTTCCTGAAGCAGAGCTCAGGGATGGGTGTAGTGACCTCAGTGGGCAGCGCGCTGGCTCCTGGAAGGAAAAAGCTCTTCAACACTTAGATCTTACAAGATGATATGAAATAACCCTGTCCTTGACCCTTCAGAATCAGATGACTAGTTCCAAATGGTTGGCAGTAAAAGAGAATAAGTGTGATAAATAGGTCCAAGACAATTCCTCCAACCACCTGTCTGAAGCGTGTTTTTTACCATCCTGACTCATAGCAACCCTACAGCACAGAGCAAAGCTGTCCCTGTACAGCTGCTAACCAAAGGTTGCCAGTTCAAACCCACCATCTGCTCCAAAGGAGAAAGTTGGGACAATCTGCTCCTGTTAAGATTTAAAAAACAAAACAAAACAAAAAAAAACCTCACTGCCTGAGTTGATTTGGACTCATAGTGATACTTTACAAGGTTTCTGACACTGTAAATATTAACAGGAGCAGACAGCCTCACCTTTCTCCCTTGGAACAGCTGGTGGCTTTGAACCACTGACCTTACAAGTAGTCATCCAAGGATTAACCCACAGCATTAAAAGGGGACCTTGGAAAACCCAACGGGGTTTTCAATCTGGAGCATGTTGTTATTAGGTGCCATCAAGGCAGTTCTAAACATAGCAATTCTATGCACAACAGAATGAAATATAGCCCAGTCTTACAGCACACAATTGTTAGGTTTCAGACCACTGCTGCTGTCACTATGCCAATCCAGCTCATTGGGAGGGGGAGGAGTCTCCATTTTTTTTATTCCACTGACCTTCCACTTTACCAAGCATGATGTCCTTCTCCAGGGACTGGTACCTGCTGATAACATGTCCAAAGTATGAGAGACAAAGTCTCGACATCCTGACTTCTAAGGAGCATTCTAGAGTTACTTCTTCCAGTACAGATTTGTTCTTCTAACAGTCCATGGTGTTTTAAATATTTTTCCCCAACATCACAACACAAATGCATCAATTCTTCTACAGTCTTCCTTATTCATTATCCAACATTCACATGCATATGAGGCTACTGAAAAATAGCATGGCTTAGGTCAGGCATACCTTAGTCCTCAAAGTGATACATTTGCTCTTTAACACTTTAAAGATGTCTTATAATTTGCCTGATAAAATACATCATCTGATCTCTTGACGGCTGTTTCCATGTGTGTTGATTGTGGATCCATGCAAAATGAAGTCTTGGACAACTTCAATCTTTTCTCCATTTATCATGATGTGATTCACAGGTCCAGTTCTGAGAATTTTTGTTTTCTTTACATTAAAGTGCAACCCATACCAAAGATAGTGGCTTTTGTTCTTCATCAGTAAGTATTTTAAGTCCTCTTCACTTCCAGCAAGCATGGTTATATCATCTGTATATTGCAGATTGTTAATTTCTTCCTCCAATCCCGATGTTACACTCTTCTTCATATAATCCAGCTTCTAAAATAATTTGCTCAGCATAACTGTGATTAATGTATCACATTATACATTATATTCTTGTCAACAAATTCGTGCCTTCATATGACTGCGTTAAAAAAAAAGCAATCATTGTAAAACATCCTATAAATCTTCTGAACACCTTTCATTCTAACCTTGCCTCTAAAAATCTATGTGACCTTGGATTTGCCTTTCATTTTCTTTTCATAAAAGAGATTTGCAAGACAGCAGCAGATGAAGGCATGCCTAAAATATCTGACCATTTGGATTCACTGGGATCATTCTTATTACCGTAAGACACAGAAAAATATGAGTTAGCAATTCTAAGATTCTGTGCACTGCGAGCCCTGGTGTGACACTGTGGGTTAATGTACTGGACAGCAAAGTTGGTGTGAACTGCAAGGTTGGCAGTTCAAGCTCACCCTTGAACCTTGGAAACCCTACACGGGGTCTCTACGGGCCAGAAGAGATCCATATTTGTGCCTATTCCAAAGAGAGGTGATGCAGAAATCATCAGACAATCTCTTTGATATCCCATGCGAGTAAAGTTTTTCTCAAGGTAATACAGAAATGGCTGCCAGCAAATATTGTCAGAGAACTTCCAGAGGTTCAAGTCAGGTTCAGAAGGGGACATGGAAGGAAGGATATCATTGCTGACATCAGACAGATCTTGGCTGAAAGCAGAGAATACCAGAAAGGTGCTTACCTGTGCTTTATTGACTATGCAAAGGCTTTCAATTGTGTGAATCATGACAAGTTATGGACAATATTGCAAAGTATGAGTATTCCAGAACACTTAATTGTGCTCATGAGGAATATGTACATAGACCAAGAGGCAGTTGTTCGAATAGAACACAGGAACACTGAGTGGTTTAAAATTAGGAAAAGTGTGCAACAGGGTTGTATTCTTTCACCATACTTATTCAGCCTGTAGGCTAAGCAAATAATCTGAGAAGCTGGGTTATATGAAGAAAAACGTGGCATCAGGATTGGAGGTGGTGGTGGTTATGTGCCATGGAGTCAGTTCCAACTCATAGTGACCCTGTACATGGTTTCTGAGGCTGTAAATCTTTACAGGAGCAGAAAGCCTCATCTTTCTCCTGCGAAACAGCTGGTAGTTTCGAACTTCTGACCTTGAGGTTCGCAGCCCCATTCGTAACCACTATGCTACCAGAGGATTGGAGGAAGACTAATTAACCACCTGAGATATGCAGATGATACAACCTTACTTGTTGGAAGTGAAGAGTACTTAAAATACTGATAAAGATCAAAGAGCACAGCCTTCAGTATGGATTGCATCTCAATGTAAAGAAAACAAAAATCCTCACCACTGGACCAATAAACAACATTCTTTTCAATGGAGAAAAGATTGAAGTTGTCAAAGACTTCATTTTTCTTGGATCAACTATCAACACTCATGGAAGCAACAATCAAGAAATCAAACAACAGATTACATTAGGAAATCTGCTGCACAAGACCATTTTAAAATGTTGAAGAGCAAAGATATCAGCTTGAGGACTAAGGTGCTCCTGACTCAATCCATGGTATTTTCAATAACCTCATATGCATGTGAAAGTTGGACAGTGAATAAGGATGATCATAGAAGAATTAATGCTTTTGAATCATGGTGTTAGAGGAGAATATTGAAAGTGCCATGGGTTGCCAAAAGAAAAAACAGATCTGTGTTGGACGAAGTGCAGCCAGAGTGTTGCTTTTAAGCCAAGATGGCCAGACTTCATCTCTCATACTTCAGATATATTGTTAGGAGGGACCAGTCACTAGAGAAGGATATCATGTTTGGTAAAGTGGAGGGTCAGAGAAAATGAGGAAGACCCCCAATGAGACAGATTGGCCAAGTGGCAGAATCGATGGACTCAAGCATGGCAATTTGAGGTTGGCCCAGGATAAGATCGCTATGAGTCAGTGCCAACTTGATGGCACCTAACAGCAACAACAAAGGAGCGTACAGCTTCTGGGTAGAAGGACACCACTGAGTCAGTCTAAGGCTGTACTATAAATGCCAGAATTTTATTGTGACAAGTCCCAGACACTTTGGAGTTCTTTGATTTATCAGTTGGCCTGTTCCAACTAACACACCAGTCAGAGAAGACTGACTTTATTCTAATGATGTTTATGAACTTGAGCTAGAATGGGAAAACAAACTACTTGAACCTAGTGTCAATTCTGACACACAGAATTTCATGTGACAGAGTAGAGTTGGCTATAATCTTTATGGAAACAGATCACTAGGCTTTTCTTCCATGGGGCTACTGGGTGGGTTTGAACTACCAGGCTTAAGGTTAGTAGTTGTACAACTAGGACGTCCTACCCACTTACCCTGTGATTTTCTCCCCCGGTGTCCTTTAGATAAGTGATTCTTCTCTTACCTCTTTATTACCTCACTATCTCTAATCCAACTACTGAGAAAGAAAAGCAATGTGACTCCTTTTGCATTTTTGATGTCATAAATCACAGACTAATCTATGGATTTAGCTCTCCTGGATCTACTCTGCCCACAGCCATGAGGAGAGAATATACAGTAGGCCTCTCTGAGGACTCGCCCTTCTGCAAGAATGTTGTTGTTAAATGCAGTTGAGTCATTTCTGATCCATAGTGACCCTGTATAGGAGCGGCTGGTGAGTTTGAACCACCAACCTTGTAGTTCAAACGACTTTGCAGTCCAGCGCATTAACCCACAGCACCACACCAGGATTCCAGCAAGAATAGATTAGCCTATGGTCACGAATCATCTAGGACTAATTAGTCTTGAAATTTTAAAGATATCCTATCTTCAAAACTCTATACAGGGTCATTATAAGTCAAAACCAACTTGATGATATGTAACAACAACATCTTCTTATCAGGGGTTCTGGTGTAACACTGTAGGATAAGCACTAGATGGCTAACCACAAAGTCAGTGGCTCCAATCCACCAGCTGCTCTTTGGGAACTTTATACAGGGTCACTATGAGTAAAAAATGAGTAGATAACTCTTAACAACCTTCATATCAAGCCCTACTGTGGCTCTGTAGGATAAGAACTGAACTGCCAGTTCAAATCAACCAGCTGCTCTTGGAAACTATATAAGTTGCCACACAACTATTAAACACCCTCTTATCAAAAGATTTTGGGTCAGTGTACAATAATGAACATATACACAATATGGTTAATTAGTTAGAAATAGAAAATGTACTAACAATTTTTTTACAAAGTATTTGCTTATTTTAGTATCAAATTTAATTGGCCTTGAGTTTTCCAAAGCCCAGCGCAAGAAGGGAAATGCAATTTCTATATCTGCATTTTTACATCAAGATATCTACCACTTTTTTTGTTTTGTTTTTGTTTTTTACTTCTTATTGTAGTTTGGGTGAAAGTTTACAGAGCAAATTAGTTTTCTACTCAACAATTTATACACATTTTTTGTGGCATTGCTTGCAGACTCCTCAGTGTAACAACATTCTTTGCACTTCCTCTCTGTCTCCCCCATTTCCACTTGTCCTTTTTCCTGTCTCTTCCTGCTCTCTGAACTTTATTTTTGGTAAGAGACTCCCCATTTGGCCTGGTATGGTTGATTGCATTGAAGAGTGCATTTTCCCTAGTGTTAGTATGCACTCTGGGTTCGGTTCCAGGATTGAAGAGGGTCTAAAAGTTCCATCAGTCTCTATCAGACCAATAAGCCTGGTGTCTCACTATTCCTTGACATGAGTTCACCTAAGTCAGCCTTCATCTCACTTCACAAAGAAGAATGAGATTCAAGATTAGCTGATTCCAAGAGATCAGACATACTTTCACTCTCCATTTGTTTCTGCTTTTCTGACACCAGTTGCCCTCCTCACTGAACTTTTGAATTCTACTTCTCTACTCACGTCCTGGTGTGGCACTGCGGGTAAATGAACTGGACTACAAAATGGGTTTGAACCACAAGGTTGGCAGTTCAAGCTCACCAGCTGCTCCTCAGAAACCCTATGCTATGGGTCTGACCCAATGGCATTTAACAACAACTCACTTCCATAGATAACACAGAGTTCACAAACAGTATTATGTGGTTTTTATAGAATCCCTGTGGCAGTGTAGAATAAGTACTGAACTGCAAGGTTGATTTGAACTGCAAGGTTGGCCGTTTAAACTCAACCACCTATGCAGGGTCGCTATGAGTCGGAACTGACTTGACAGCACTTAACAACAACAACAATGAATCAGAATAGACTCAATGGCAGTAGAGTTTGGTTTGGTTTGGTTTTTAACAGACTATAACTTGGGATCAGAATCAACCTAGAAGTAGTAACAGGTTACATCTCAGGAGACAGGAGACAATTGTTCAATCAACCAAGTCAGCTCTCAGTTTCTTTTCAGTTGTGCCTGCTATTGCCAGGCCCATTCTAAGCTGTGCCCGCCTCTGGTCCTTCTCATATCTGTGCTTGCCATCAGACCTTCTCGTGGTTGTGTCCTCCTCTTTACTGCTCTTTAGATATTCTGACAAGGGCCCAAAGTCACCCCATTCTGTCAGCAAGTCTCCTACCCGACAGCACTCAGCTCTCTCTTTTTTTATAAATTGTCAGCAAGCCCACTGAAGCCACCTTCCTCTGTAGGCTGACAGCCCACTGCAGCTGTCTTCTGGTCCCCATATTCCTCATCCCTCAGTACAGCTGTTCATGCTGCTGCCTCAGCCTCTCTTCTTCTGGGCTTTGCTGTAGTTGCCACAGTCTCCAGTATTACAGCTTTCCCTTTTCCAGATCGCAGCACAGAGTTCCCAGGACCAAAGAACAAGCTGTACTCCATACTATACTACTTTATAGTAGTGAGGTCCCCCTGCAAACAACTGTGGGATTAGCCTTTATAAACCTATGAGGATGGCAACTCTGACCAATCCACTCAGTAGGCCACACCACTTAATCTGCATAGTAATTTACCAATTACTCCTATTAGGGAGTTTTACACATCTTATTTGCATAGTAGACAACTAATCACAAGTTAGGCTTCAGCCAACAAGTTATTTTGGACAGAATTACAAGCCTAAAATCAGAATAGACATATATAAGAGGAATCCATTGCAATGCAGAAGTTTAGGGAGATTGAGAACGTCCTGCACCCAAATGCACATGCAATATGCACAAACACACTCAGCAATGACACAGCCTCAATGGGTCTAAAGCTCTCACTGGGACTTATGGGAATTCCCACAGGCCAACTTTCTAAAAGTTTCTCCCTCTCTCGACCTGCACACATGAACCCAGGTATTAAAACTCCACACTTGCCCAACCCCTCCTCCTTCCAAAATTCCACTCACACAAAGCATTTGTGAGTGAAGTAAAAACCAATTGCTGTCAAGTTGATTCCAACTCATGGTGATCCAATGTGTGTTAAAGTAGAACTGTGCTCCAAAGGGTTTTCAATGACTGATTTTTCAGAAGTAGATTACTAGGCCTTTCTTCTGAGGTACATTTGTTGGCTTCCAATCTTTCCATTAGCAACTGAGTATGTTAACCCTTTTCACCACCCAGGAACTTCATGAGTACAGTAGACTTTAAAAAATATGTGATGTGGAAGAATGAGGGAAATGGAGGAGGGTATATATGGCATAGTCTAAGTAATACATTAGTAAACTTCTCAGTCCTTAAAATATCCTTCAACCAAATCATCAAAGTAGTGTTTCTTCTATTCCCAGCTTTTCTTCTTCTTCAGACAATTTTTCCCTCCACCTCCTTTCCTTCATATTCTTCCCTCCACTCAGTTCTGAAGCAAAGAGAATATATTCCTCTCCACACTATCCCCAGTCCGAGGAGAATAGCAACCTATGTACTCTATCCCCACTGATGTTTCAGTGGCCACCAAAATCCATTTCTACAATGATCAAATATTGTGAGAATTCTCATTACAATTTTGCCTTGTTAAATACAAGTCTCCTTTTGAGACAGAGGGCAACATTATTCAGGCACAAACTCTCAAGTCATTAGAGAACCTTCTTAAAAATGCCAAGTTCCCGAAACATCTTTGTACCATAGTGTTCCTACTCCTGAAATGGAATTATTCAAGAAAGTGTTCTCTTAAGGAAGAAATGATTAACCTGCACCCTCTCCTAACCTCTGTCAAATATGTTAAAGTGAGGTCTCCCCATTCTTGATTCTAAGGAGCATTATGGCTATACTTCTTCCAAGATAGACTAAAAGTCTATGGTACTTTTAATATTCTTTTCCAACAACATTATTCAAGTGCATCAATTCTTCTCCAGTCTTCATGTTCATTGGACAACTTTCACATACATATAAGGCAAGTGAAAACACCATTGCTGGGGTCAGACACACCATAGTTCTACTGACATCTTTGTTCTTGAACACTTTAAAGAGGTATAGTGCAGCAGATTTGCCTAATGCAATACGTCATTTGATTTATTGATTTCCGCTTTCATAAGTATTGACTGTGGATCCAAGCAAATTGAAGTCTTTAACAACTTCATTCTTTTCTCCATGATGTTCTTTATTGGTCCAGTTTTGAGGATTTTTGTTTCCTTTACATTGAGGTGCAATTCATACTGAAGGATGTGGTCTTTGATCTTCATCAGTATTTCAAGTTCTTTTCCCTTCTAGCAAGCAAGATTGTGTCATCTGTAGATTGCAAGTTGTGGTCATCCACCAACCGTGATGCTATGTTCTTCTTGATATAATCTTCTCAGATTATTTGCTCAGCATGCAGATTAAACAAGTATGGTGAAAGGATACAACTCTGGTGCACACCTTCCATGATTTTAAACTATTCTGTATCCCCTTGTTCTGTTTGAACAATTGCCTCCTACTCCTCATGAGCATAATTAGTGTGCAGGAATCCCCATTCTTTGCATTGTGTCCTTCATAGCTTGTTATGATCCGCATAGTTGAATACCTTTGCATAATCAATAAAACACAAATATTTTCTTTCTTGTATTTTCTGCTTTCAGCCACATTCTCTCTGACATCAACAATGATATCCCTAATTCCACACCTTTTTCTGAATTCCAGTCTAAATTTCTGACAGGTCAACGTACTGCTGCAATCATTTTTTAATTGTCTTCAACAGAATTTTACTTCCATGGGATATTAATTATAGTGTTCAATGATTTCCATATTCCACTGGATCACCTTTCTTCAGAATGGGCATAAATATGGATCTCCTCCAATTGGTTGTCCAGATAACTTGCTTCTAAACTTCTTGGCATAGATGAGTGAGCACCTTCAGAGCTGCATCAGTTTGTTGAAATTTTTCAATTGTATTCCATCAATTCTTGGAGCTTTGTTTTGTGCCTATACCTTCAGTGCAGTTTGGACTTATTCCTTCAATACCATAGGTTCTTCATTATATGGTACCTCTTGAAATGATTGGAGTCCTGGTGTAGTGCTGTAGGATAAGTCCTGGATTTCTAAACACAAGGTAGGCAGTTCAAACCCACCAGCTGCACCTCGGAAACACTATACAGGGTCTCTATGAGTCAGAAATCAAGTTAATGGTCTTGGGTTTGCTTGTTTGTTTTTTAAATGATTGAGCATCAACCAATTCTTTTTGGTATAGTGACTCTGTGTATTCCTTCCTTTTTTTTTTTTTTTTTGCTGTTTTCTGTGCCAGTCAATATTTTGCCCTTTAGAATCCTTCAATATTGCAACCTGAGGCTTGAATTTTTTCTTCAGTTCTTCCAGCTTGAGAATTGCTGAGTGTGTTCTTCCCTTTTCTAACTCCAGATCTTTCCACACTTCATTATGATACTTGGCTTTGTCTTCTTGAGTTACCTGAAATTTTCTGTTTAAGTCTTCTGTGTTCTCATTTCTTCCATTTGATTTAGCTTCTTTATGCTGGAGAGAATGTTTCAGAGTCTCTTTGACATCCATTTTGGTCTTTCTTTCTTTCTTGTCTTTTTAATGACCTACTGCCTTTTTCCTATATGATATTCTTGATGTCATACTACAAATCTTCTTGTCATTAGTGTCTGATGCATCAAATCTGTACTTGAATTGGTCTCTACAGTTATGTGGAATATACTCAAGATCATATTTTGGGTCTCATGAACCTATTTTAATTTTCTTTGGCTTCCGCCTAAACTTGCATATGATCAATTGGTTTGTTCCACAATATGCCTCTGGCCCAGTCTTGGCTGAGCTTTTCCACTGTCTCTTCCCACAAAATGTAATTAATTTCTCCATCAGGTGAGGTCCAAGTGTATAGTCATTGTTTATGTTGTTGAAAAGGGTATTTTCAGTGAATAAGTCATTGGCCTTATGACAGAATTAGATACCAGTGGGATGTTGTTGTTAGGTGCATTGAGTTGGTACCAACTCATAGCAACCCTGTGCACAACAGAATGAAACACTGCCCAGTTCTGAGCCAACCATTGCTAAGCCTGAGCTCATTGCTGCTGCCACTGTGCCAATCCATCTCATTAGGAGTCTTCCTCTTTTTCTCTGACCCTCCACTTTACAAAACATGATATCCATCTCCAGTGACTGGTCCCTCCTGATAATGTGTCCAGCGTATGAGAGATGAAGTTTGACCATCCTGGCTTCCAAGGAGCACTCTGGCTGTAGTCTTCCAACACCAATCTGTTTGTTCTTTTGACAATCCATGGTACTTTTAATATTCTCCTCCGACACCATAACTCAAATGCATCAATTCTTCTACGGTCTTCCATATTCACTGTACAACTTTCACATGTATATGAAGGTATTGAAAGTACCATGGCTTAGATTAGATGCACCTGAGTCCTCAAACTGATATATTTGCTCTTCAACACTTTAAAGAGGTCTTGTGCTACAGATTTGCCCAATGCAATACGTTATTTGATTTCTTGATTGCTGCTTCCATGAGTGTTGATGGTTGATCTGAGCAACATGAAGTCTTTGACAACTTCAGTCTTTTCTCCATTTATATGGATGTTGCTTATTGGTCCAGTGGCAAGGATTTTTATTTTCTTTACACTGAGGTGCAAACTAATGTTGTGGTCTTTGATCTTCATCAGTAAGTATTTTAAGACCTTTTCACTTTCAGCAAGCAAGTTTGTATCATCTGCATATCGCACGTGGTTAATTAGATTCCCCTAGTCCTGATGCCATGTTTTGCTTCATATAATCCAGCTTCTCGGATTATTTGCTCAGCATACAAGTTGAATAAGTAAGGTGAAAGAATACAACACTGTCACATACTTTTCCTAATTTTAAACCATTCTGTTAGAACAGAACAAGGTTTGTTCTGTTCTAACAACTGCCTCTTAGTCTATGTACAGGTTCCTCATGAGCACAGTTAAATGTTCCAGAATACTCATACTTCTCAATGTTGTCCATAGCATGTCATGATCCATACAATTGAAAGCCTTTGTGTAGTCAATAAAGCACAGGTAAACATCTTTCTGGTATTCTCTGCTTTCAGCCAGATCTATCTGATGTCAGCAATGATATCCCTCAGTCCACATCCTCTTTAAAAAAGCTTGAATCTCTGGATGTTCTTTGTCAATGTATGTTTGCTGCCATTTTTATATTATCTTTAGTAAAAATTTACTCACATGGTATATCAATGATATTGTATGATGATTTCTGCATTCTGTTGGGTTATATCTCTTTGGAAAGCACATATACACAGATCTCTTCCAGTCAGTTGGCCAGGTAGTTGTCTTTCAGATTTCTTGGCATAAACAAATGAGTGTTGCCAGTGCTGCCTCACTTTGTTGAAAGATTTCAATTTGTAGTCTCAATGCCTTGTTCTTCGCCAATAACTTCATTGCACCTTGGACTTCTTCCTTCAGCATCCTTGGCTTTTGAGCACATGCTGTCTCTTGAAATGGTTGAACACTGATAATTTCCTTTTTTTTTAGTTTTAGTTTCTGTGTTTCTTACAGCTGAATCTATTTCTTTTTTAGTTTTTATTGTCAGCTGAGTGATAGTTTACATGGGAGAACATCAGCTTTACACCGTTTCGTTGTCATGATTACAATCTCCTCCATGCATCATCGTTCAACAGTATTTGCTTCCATTCCTTCTGTTTTGTTTGTTTTTCGATCATTTCCTTTTGGTACAGTGACTCTATGTATTCCTTCCATCTTCTTTTGATGCTTTATGCATTATTCAATATTTTGCCCATAGAATCCTTCAATGCTGCAAGTCTAGGTTTCAATTTTTTCTTCAGTTCCCTCAGATTGAAAAATGCTGAACGTGTTCTCCCCTTTTGCTTTTCTAACTCCAATTCTTTGCACATTTCATTATAATATTTGTCCTTGTCTTCTCAAGTTGCCCTTTGAAGTTTTCTGTTCAACTTACTAAATTAGTTGTTTTATTACTCGCCATTGCATTAGTTCCAGTTCATGACAACCTCATGAACAGCAGAACAAAGCTTTGCCCATTCTGTACCATCTTCTCTGAGGTTGGTATGCCCAGTCCACTGCTGTGGCCTTCCCACCTAGCAGGCCCATCTTCTAGCACTCTGTTGGACAACATTGTGATCCATAATATTTTCATTGGCTAATTTTTAAAAGTAGATTGTCAGGCTTTTCTTTCTAGTCTGTATTGGTCTGGGAGTTCCACTGAAACCTGTCTACCATGAGTGACACAGCTGACTTGAAATACTGGTGCCATAGCTTCTAGCAACTCAGAAGCCACCACAATATAGTAAACTAATTGAAAGAGTAGAGTCACAGAAAATAATATAGCTTGATAAGACAGTTAACTAGGAGTGAATAAGGAGAAAGAACCCAGGGATGGAGAAATGACGGGGAACTTGGAGGAGTAACATCCGAATAAGGGGGCATAGGATAGTGGTAAGATAGGAGAGATTCCCAGAGGAACCCCAAAGAATTTTCATAGGGACTGTAAGTATTCACCCAGGAATATGGAGGGAATAGTAACAAGCATGAATCTTGGATCTGATATATTCATCATTCCCCATCTTCTTCAATTTTCTTCCATAAATCTTATTTTTAACTACTTAATTACCATTGCATTCTCTTAGATCTCTTTTTAAATAGCTGATATTATATGTCTATGTCTTACATAGACAATTTGAAGTATATACTCTCAAATGGAATGACTTTTGTGCATCAGTGGTAGTGTTCTCACCTTCCAGGTAAGAGACCCAGGCTCAGTTCCTGGCCAGTGTACTCATACATTTGTCAGTACTGATTTGTACAGTGGTTGTTGCTGTTAAGTACCGTGGAGTTCATTCTGAACTCAGAGCAACACTGTACTGGGTATCCAAGGAGCAGCTGGTGGGTTTGAACCACCAACATCTTGGTTTGCTGTCTGGTGTTTATCAATAACTACAGTGATGAACCAAGAGTTCTGCATAGATGTATGAAATTAAAAATATGTATGAAATATATACTCATATATATGAGAGTAAGTTTGTAGCAGTATGTATTAGAACCATTTGTTGTTGTTGTTAAGTACCGTGGAGTCGATTCCAACTCATAGTGACCCTGCACAGGGTTTCCAAGGCTGTAAATCTTTACAGGAGCAGAATACCCATCTTTCTCCCATGAAACTGCTGGTAGTTTCGAACTGCCGACCTTGAGGTTGGCAGCCCAACTTATAACCACTACGCTATCAGAGGTCCTTATTAGAACCATTTAGAACCATTTATTAAACCAAAATGTGAAGCTATTATTTTTAGACATATCCTGCATCTAGTTTTAAACACTTTGAAGGTGAGGTTTCCATTTCTTTCTTCCCCAATGAATTCTGTGCATTTTGATTGACACCACATCAACACTACAGATTTGCCATCCTGGAGGGACTCAACTCATGAGTTTTGGTAAATAAAATGAAGTCTGAAGGAGTACGATCAGGGCTGTAGGGTGGATGAGGTAAGGTTTTCCAATGAAATTCTCATAGGACAGCACATGTTGAAGAACCATGAGGGGAATTGTATTGATGATTTAAAAAAAAAAAAATCCTCAAGTGTAACTTTCCTGGCCTTTTTCTCACCAAAGCAGTCTCCACTTTTCTTAAAACTTTTCTTTATAAACCTCCATGATCATTCTGGAGTCCTGGTGTAGTGCAGTGTGTTAATGCACCAGACTGCAAAGCCATTTGAACTGCAAGGTTGGCAGTTCAAGCTCACCAGCTGCTCCTCGGAAACCCTGTACAGGGTCACTATGGGTTGGAACTGACTCGATGGCACTGAACAACAGTCACAACATGATTGTTCTGTGTCCTCTGGAAAAAAACTATCAAGATTACTTTATTGGAATCTCCAATCACAGTCACCATACCTTTCTGAGCTGATCTCTTTGCCTTGAATTCAACTGGCCCAGTAGATCCACTAGAAAACCATTCCTTTGATTGGATCATTTTTTGGGGGGAGGCAAGATCACTTGTCTGTAGCCATCTATTCATCGCAGAAACATGTTAAAGATTTTTTTGTTTGAAATAAACCTGTGCATGCATGAATGGAAGGAGCTCTAGTGACATCGTAAGCTACACATCGGGCTGCTAACCAAAAGGTCCGCAGTTCAAATCCACCAGGTGCTCCCTGGAAGAAAGATGAGACTTTCTGTTACTGTAAAGAGTTACAGCCTTTGAAACCCTTTACAGGGGCACAGTGAGTCAAAACCAACTCAACAACACACAACCAACAGCACCACTGCCATTCACAAATGGGAAACCTAGTGACAATATTTTTTACTTACCCTCTGGACTGATAACTGCACGGTAAGTGGGTCAAACTCACCAGCCACTCCTTGGAAACCCTATAAAGGGTCACTATGAGTCAGAGCCAATTGGATGACACTTAAAAACAATAACTGCATTTGTATGAAAATATGGTACGAGGCAAAAATATTGATGTTTTCAAGGATTTCATTTCACTTGAATCTATATCTACAGAAGCAGCACTCAAAAAACCAAATGATGGATTGCATTGGACAAACCTGTTGCAAAAGATCTCTTTAAAGTGTTAGAAAGCAAAGATAGCACTTTGAGGACTGAGGTGTACCTGACTTACTCTAAGGTATTTTCAACAGCCTTATATTCACATGAAGCCTAAAGAGTAGATCTAAGGTATTTTCAACAGCCTCATAGTCACATGAAGCCTGAACAGTAGACCAAAGAAAAAATGATGCCTTGGAACTGTGGTGTTGGCTAACAATATTGAATATACCATGGACTTTCAGAAAAACAAATAAATCTGTCTTTGAAGACATACAGCCAGAATGTCCTTTACAAATGAGGATGGAGACTCTGTCACATGTACTTGAACTTGTTACCAGGAAGGACCAGTGCTTCAAAAAGACTTCACGCTTGGAAAGTAGAAAGTCAGAAGAAGAGCCCTCAATGGCTCCAGCAATGGGCTCCAACATAGCAGCCATTCTCAGGATAGTGCCCGACTGGCAGTGTTTGGGTCTGTTGTACATAGGGTCACTATGAGTCACAGTTGACTCAACAGCACCTAACAACAACGATATGAAATGGAACTGGCTTTCAGGGGAATTTCCAGAATAAGATGAACTAGGAAGAAAGGCCCAAAGAGCTGCTTCAGAAAATCAGCCAGTGAAAAGTCTATGACTCTCAATGATCTGATCCCAATTGATCAGTGGGATGGTGTAGGACTGTGTAGCATTATGTTCCATTTTGCATAGGGTAAGCCTGAGTGTAGCAAACAACAAATTGGGTGTAATGCTTTGCTAAAAGGTTGACCAGAGAACCACTCCTCTTTCCCAGGCTATTCTTATACCCCAAGGCAATGGCATGTGGTTGGGGTCATACCCCCCAAGCAATAGCAAATTCTGATTATGATTTTGACCCAGTTAATCAGAGATCATCATGCACTGCCTTATATTTCTTTGCAGTAATTTTGGTAAGATTTGTTTTTAAAATTCTGCTCCAGTTTTTGTGATTCTCCGGTGTTGGCTGCCAGTAAGCAAGGTTGAGAAATCTAGTTCTCTGAAGGGAACACCCATCCTTCTGGGAAGATTCAGGCACATTCTTTCCTAGAAGAGAAGGGAAAAAATCAAGTGGCGTTTGGCAGAATTTTAAGACCCAATTGTCTATGAAAATGACATTTCACAATGATGCATTGGAGCAACAGAAAAATTTTTGAATTGGCATTATCAGATTTTCATTTTTTAGCTCCAAAAGATTTGACATGTCCTTGCACATATATCATTTTGCCCTGAGATACTCAGGTTGGTTATCATCTTACTTGCAGAATCAGATAAATTGGTCTGCCCATAGTCTTACAAAAAGTATTATAGGCCAAAAATTGATGTTTTTGCTTAGAAATAACTAGGCTGGACTCCTAGCTTTATCCCTTTTGAGGTGACAGGGCCTGGAACAGGCTAGGTAACTCTGTCCTCTCCTTCTATATCTGTAAAATACGTAGAGGGTGTTGGTACTTGTTACTCATTTATGTGCAACCCCAACCTCCTCCCACCCTACATACATGCACACATGCACAAATACATCAGAATAGATGTTCCATGAGCACATGAATCTTGACATCTTGTTGAACACTGTAGAATAAAAGAACCAGCACATCCCTGCCAAAAACCAAACCAATTGCTATCGAGTCAGTTGTGAGCCATAGTGACCCTACAGGGTTTGTAAGGTGGTTGACAGTTCAAGCTCACCAGCCACTCCACGGAAACCCTATACAGGGTCGCTATGAGTCGGGATCGACTCAATGGCACTTAACTTTATAAAATCAGACTGCCATAGCTTTCTTCTGTAGAGTGGTTATTGTTGTTAAGTGCCATCGAATCGGTTCTGACCTATAGGGACCCTGTACAAGGTTTCCAAGGAGCAGCTGGTGAGCTTGAACCACCGACCTTGCAGTTCAAGTGAATTTGCAGTCTGAGTAATAGATAGTTTCAAATCGCCAATCTTTTGGTTAGCAACTGTGTGCTTAACCACTCACCACCAGGGCTCCTATACCTAGCACAAATTGATATTGTTTTTGGTGTTGTTAAGTGCTGTCGAGTGGCTTCTGTCCCATAGCGACCCTGCATAGGGTTTCCGAGTCTGTAAATCTTTATGGGAGCAGAAAGCCTCATCTTTTTCATGCGGAACTGCTGGTAGTTTCCAACTGCTGACCCTAAGATTAGCAGCCCAACTCGTAACCACTACTCTACCACAGCTCCCTAACACATAGTGTTGTTGTTATGTGCCGTGGAGTCGGTTCCGACTCACAGCGACCCTGTACAGGGTTTCCGAAGCTGTAAATCTTTACAGGAGCAGAAAGTCTCATCTTTCTTCTGCAGAACAGCTGGTAGTTTCGAATTGCTGACCGTGCAATTAGCAGCCCGATTCAAAACCACTACGCTACCAGAGCTCCTTAGCACATTATAGGTAGTTAATTATTAAGCAAGAAAGTAAATAAAGCAAAGTTATGCTGTGAGAAGTGATCAATATTAGCTTTTATTGGTCACAGATGCACAAACTTAACATGACAAACTAGGACTCTTGCTCTGCCTTCTCCCTACCCCAAATCAACAAGTCCCTTTCCAGCATTCTTCATCCTAGTAAATGACACCTTCCTTCACCCAGAAACTAGAGTGTCTCTCCCTCAGTTACTGTGGCCATTTTATTTCCAAACCCTAACAATCTCTTCCCACCACTCATCTGTCAGTTTGTTGCACTGTGGTGGCTTGTATGTTGCTGTGATGCTAAAGTTAGCCCACTGGTAAACTTTTAAATGCCAGAAGGGTCATTGATGGTGGACAGGTTTCAGTGAAGCTATCAAACTAAGTCAGACTAGTTTTTAATTAGCCACTAAAAATCATATGAAAAGCAGAGGAACACTGTCTAGTATCATGGTGAAAGATGAACCTCTCATGCTGGAAGGCACTCAAAACACAACAGGTAGGAGCTGTCTCCTCAAAATAAAGTTGATCTCAATGATGTTAATACAGCAAGCTTTCAAGACCTCTATTTTCTGATTGGGCACAACTTAAAATGAGAAGAGCGAGCTGAAAACATTAATAATCAGAACGTGGGATGTATGAAGTATGACTTTAGGGAAATTAGAAGTCATCAAAAATGAAATGGAACACATAAAGATATATATCCTAGACAATGATGAGTTGAAATGGACAGGTAGTAGCCATTTCGAATCAGATAAATCATATGGTCTGTTCCTTAGTTGGTCCCTCTCTTTGTTTTGGATGATAATATTGAAAGGACCAGACCATCAATTGCTCACATGCAAGTTCAAGTTGATGTTGAAGAAAGTGAAAACAAGTTTACTAAAGCCAAAATATGACCTCGAGAATATTCCACCTGAATTTAGAGACCATCTCAAGAACAGATTTGATGCATTAGCTAATAATGACTAAAGACCAGAAGAGATTTATTATTGTTGTTAAGTGGCATCAAGTCGATTCCGACCCACAGCGACCCTGTATATGGTTCTGAGGAGCAGCTGGTGAATTTGAACTGCCAACCTTGCAGTTCAAACGGCTTTGCAGTCTGGTGCATTAACCCACAGCGCCACACCAAGACTCCTTGAAGAGACTTAGATAACATCAATTTAAGAACACCACATAGGAAGAAAGCAAAATGTCAGTGAAAACACAGGAAAAAAAGAAATGACCCAAATGGATGTCAGAAGAGACTCTGAAACTTGTTCTTGAATGTAGAGAAGCTAAAGAGAATGGACGAAATGATGAAGTAAAAGAACTAAACAGAAAAATTCAAAGGGCATCTCAAGAATATAATGAAATGTGAAAAGACCTAGAGTTAGAAAATGAAAAGGGTAGAACACACTCAACATTTCTCAAGCTGAAAGAACTGAAAAAAGAAATCATTAATATCACATATAATCTTGAAGGGTTCTACGGAGTCCTGGTGTAGTGCTGTGGGTTAATGCACTGGACTGCAAAGTCAGTTCAAAACACAAGGTTGGCAGTTCAAGCTCACCAGCCGCTCTTTGGAAACTCTATATATGGTCACTATGGATCAGAACTGACTTGATGACACTTAACAACAACAACGATATGGGCAAAATACTGAACGATGCAGAAAGCATCAAAAGAAGAGAAAGGAACACACAGAGTCACTGTACCAAAAAGAATTCGTCAATGTCCAGCCATTTCAAGAGGTAGAATATGATCAAGAATTGATGATATTGAAGAAAGAAGTCCAAGCTCATTGAAGGCATTGGTGATAAAGCAAGTGTTCAGAAATTATAGAATACAATTTGAAATAATTCAACAAACTGATACAGTGCTGGAGGTACTCACTCATCTATGCCAAGAAACTTGGAATACAGCTATCTAGTCAACTGATTGTAAGTAATCAATATTTTTGCCCATTTCAAAGGAAGGTGACCCAACAGGATGCAGAAATCACCAAACAATATCATTAATATCCTATGCAAATAAAATGTTGCTGAAGATAATTTTAAAAAGTGTTACAGCAGTACATTGACAGAAAGCTACCAGAAATTCAAGCTGGATTCAGAACAAGGCATAGAAGAAGGGATATCATTGCTAAGATCAGAGGATATCATTGGCTAAAAGCAGAGAATACTAGAAAGAAGTTTATCGTTGGCTAAAAGCAGAGGATATCATTGGCTAAAAGCAGAGGATATCATTGGCTAAAAGTAGAGAATACGAGAAAGAAGTTTACTTGTATTTAATTGACTGTGACATTATGATATGGTGCTGTAGGATAAGCACTGGATTGCTAACCACAACTTCAGCGGTTCAAACCCACCAGTTGCTGCTCAGAACCCCTATACAGGGTTTCTGTGACTCAATAGTACTTAACAACAACAACAAAGGCGTTCAGTTCTGTGGAGCATAGCAAACTATGAATAGTATTGTGAAGAGTACGCATTTCAGAACACTTAATTGTTCTCATTAGGAGCCTGTACAATAGAGAAAGAGACAGTCATTAGAACAAAATAAGGGGATGTGGAATGGTTTAAAATCAGGAAGGGTGTGTGCCAGTATTGTATCATTTTATCATACTTATTCAATCTGTATGCTGAGCAAATAATGTGTGACAGTGGATTACATGAAGAAAAATGTGGTATCAGGATTAGAGGAAGACCCATTAACAACCTACAATATCCAAATGACACAATCTTGCTTGCTGGAAGCTATGAAGACTTGAAATATGAATGAACATCAAAGACTATAGGCTTAAATATGGATTAACTTCAATGTAAAGAAAACAAAAATCCCCACAGCTGGACCAATAAATAATATCATGATAAACAGATAAAAGATTCAAGTTGTCTTTTCATTCTACTTGTATTCATAATCTACCATCATGGAAGCAGTGGTCAAGAAATCAAATGACACTTTATATTTGACAAATCTGCTGCTAAAGACTTCTTTAAAGTGTTAAAGATCAAAGAGACTTCTTTAAGAACTAAGGTGCACCTGACCCAAGCCATGGTATTTTTAATCACCTCATATGCATGTGAAAGATGGGCAATGAATAAGGAAAACAGGAGAGGATTCTATGCATTTGAATTATGGAGCTGAAAAAGAATATTGAAACTACCATGGACTGCCAGAAGAACAAAGAAATCTGTCTTGGAAGAAGTACAGACCAAATGCTTAGCAGTGAGGATAGTGAGACTTCAGCTCTTATGCTTTGGATATGCTGTCAGGAGAGACCAGTACCTAGAGAAGGACATCATGCTTGGAAAAGTAGAGGATCAGTAAAAAAGAGAAAGACCAAAAATGAGATGGATTGAAAAAGTGACCGCAACAATTGGTTTAAATATAACAACTATGAGGCTAGCACAGAACCTGGCAGTGTTTCATTCTATTGTGCAAAACTGACTTGATGGCACCTAAAAGCAACCAATGTCTCTAAATTATATTTTGAAATTATATTCTTTGTAATCATTGTCTAATTTTAAGTGGTTTTATCTGTGAAAAGAATTAAACATGCATGAAAATTTTCTGTAAAATTCATAACAGATGAATAATAAAGATAGATTAATTAGGGGCAAAATCAAGATGCTTTATAATCTGTTGAAAAGATATGCATGTGCTTGGAGCCATACCTTCTTACCTTTGTCTCCTTACAAAACACAACAATAAGGCTTCCGGTTTGGATGGTGGCAGAGACAGCCAGATAGGGAAGGTTCCATGGGGCAGGGATTGAAAACCCAGAGAAGCTGCACTCATGGAACACCACCAGAGCTCTGGATCTGGCATAAGGTCCAGGGCATCAGTTTACCACAAGTGTAAGTGGCCTATCCAGCAAGAAAAAACCTGGTCTGGCCTGACAGACAAACCATATGAACAATCTGTAAAACCCCAACATAAAAGGATGCAACTATCGGGAATTAAGCTATGCACACACATATACCTAAATGACGTTCAGAGACAAAAATAGAAGACAATCTTTCTCCCATTAACTTCTCAATATCTATGTATTCACCTCTACGGTGGTGACTAGAGGAGGGGCCTGAGCGAGCAGACACCCCCACCCACTGCTGGAGACTCCTACAGTACACACACACTGCCTGTGTAGCAAGGTGGCTGACCACTCAGCCACAGTTTTATTTTTGTTTCAAAGTGGTGATTTTTGTCTCTGCTTTTAAATTGCTTCTGCTTTTAGTCCTATTGATCATACATTTTTCCTGGAGGTAGGAGCTTTTTCTCCCTACGTTACCCAAGAAGAGACAGCAATCATGGCCATATAGCCAAACTACAAGTATACCCCATAATATTCCACCATTGAGACAAAAGCCAATAACAGCTGCTACGCCTTACATGCAAAAAGGGAAGGGTATCTCCTGATCATATCCACCAGGAGACACAAAGTAAGCTTAACAACTCAACAACAAATATCCATTTAAGCATT
>NW_006408523.1:41365174-41377756 GCF_000296735.1 Chrysochloris asiatica
ATCTGAAGAGAGTCTAAGATTCATGTTGGATAGATAGCATGAAGAGGAACAACTTAAGAATTACTGGCATTCCAGAACAGGAAGAATCAGAGAAGTCCACAGAGGTGATAGTTGAAGAGCTTCTGGAAGAAAATTTCCCTAACATCTTGAAAGATGAGAAGATAAACAGGCCTGTGAGGTGTACCCTTTGGTTATTTTATGATGCATGGAGGGGATTGTTATCATTGCAATGAAATGAAATATGATAGGATGAGTGTAAAGCTAATGTTCTCCCATGTAAACTTCACAATAAAAACTTAAAATAATTTTTAAAAAAAAACAAACTTTTTTAAACCCCACAACAAAAAGAAAACATTTCCCTATCCTTTACCCAGGAAGAAAAATAAAGAAACAAACCAAAAACCTGTTCTAAAACAAATCTCATGAAAGTTTTTGGATAAGAACGCTGGATTTTAAAATGTCTATTAGATTATTCTGACTTGGCTGATAAAAATGGAAAAAAATATTCTCATTTTAGTATTATTGGCATTCAAGATTCAATTATTAAGGTATTTGTGATAGTTAACAATAATAGAAAAAAATGAGCAACTATTTTAGATATTAATAGCCTATAATAAGCATGGAACCCACTGCCATTGAGCCACTTCTGACTCTGTGTAGGGTTTCTGACGTTTACAGAAACAGAAAGTCTTCTTTCTCCCACAGAGCTGTTGGTGGATTCAAACTGCTGACTTTGAGGTTATCAACCCAATACTTCACCCACTATGACAGCAAGGCTAAAAATGACAAAATATACTTAAATATTTATGGGGAAACATGAAATATATTTTCAATAAGTGGAGTCACTTCAAGCACAAAACATTTTTTTCAAATATCTTTACCTTAATGTTCAAATTAAAATTTTTAAATGTGCTCCATGACAAAATGGCATGGCTACCAAGCATCTTTAATATGCACCATTTTGTGCTCAAATATTCTTTTCTTGTTTTACTATTCATATTTGTAATTCTGAAACAAATCAAGATGTAATTCTATTTTATCTGACTTCAAAACATAAAGATGTACCTTGAAGCAGATGGCCTACCAATAGTGATCGTAAAAGAAGCAAAATACTGTTGATGACCTTCTATACAACCTTGTTGTTAGATACCATTGAGCTGGCTCCAACTCACAGAATAAAATTTGACCTGTCCTGTGTCATCTTCATGATCAGTATGTTTGAGCCCATTATTTCAGCTGTTGTATCAATCCAATTCCATTAGGGTTTCCTGTATTTCCATTGACCCTCTATTCTAGCAAACATGATGCCCATTTCAAGTGTTTGGTCTTTCCTGAGGATGTATCCAAAGGAAGCAAACTGAAGTCTTGCCATCCTGCTATCTAAAAAATATTCTGATTGTATTTCTTTGAAGACTGATTTGTTGTCGTTGCTCCAGGTAACTTCATTATTCTTCACAACACCATGATTCAAATGGATCTGTTTTCTTTTTCTCTATCCAACTTAACCTTGCATAGGAAGCAATTGAAAAGACCATGACTTGGGTGAGATGCACCTTAGTCATCAAAGTGATGTCTTTACATTTTAAAACTGGTCTTTAAAAGATCTTTTACAGTAGTTTCCCAGTGCAATATGTATTTTTTATTGTTGCTTCTATTGGTATTTGTTGTTTATCCAAATAGAATGAAGTCATTGATAGCTTCTATTTCTTTCTCCATTTATTATGATGCTGTTTATTGATCCAGTTGTGAAGGATTTTGTTTTCTTCACATTTTCAAGAGTAATCCATACTGAAGGCTGAAGTTTTAAACCTTATCAATAAAGGTGTCAAATCATCTTCATTTTCAGCAAGTAAGGTTTGTGACATCTGCATATCAAAGGTTGTTAATGAGTCTTTCTTGAAACCTATGTCATGTTCTTCATATTGTCCAGCTTCTTGGATTGTTCTTTCAGTATAGAGACTGAATAAGTAAGGTGAAAGGATACAAACCATTTTGAACCAGATACACTATCAAGCAGCAGAAGCATAATCTTGGAAAAAGTATAATTATTCTCTTCTTAAACTAGGGAAAGAAGCAAACATGAAGATGCAGCGGATACAATTTTAAACTCCTTTTTTTGTCTACATTTCCTGTAAAATATTACTCAATAAAATTAAACTAACACTGAGCACTTTGCCTTTTAAAAGAAATGTACTCAGTCTGGGAAGACACTTCATATTGTTTGTTAATATTACAATTACCATTTTGCAAGTCAAATGTGGTTTCATTAGATAAAAAATATACTCTGTGCGAGGACACTGAGGGCCAACTGTCATTTGCTCAGGTCACACTCTCATGAATAGGGGGTTGAGATGTGTGAGCAAGACTGTCTCTTTCACTATCCACTGGCTCAGTAGATTTACCAACTCCTGTTTGGAGAAGTGTTTAATGTGCTTTATACAAGGCATTGATTTCGAGTTAACTAAGTGGCAATTAAAACTGACAGGTGTTAATAGCATCTATTAATAACATTGCAAATAAATCTCCCTGAAATTCAGATCTAGATATTTAGACAGATAGATATAGATTTCAAAGTTTGTAGCAAAATTTTATTATGTTTTAATTCCATTTCCATGAATTTTTGAAGTCCCCTTCATATCTATATGTATATATAGATATGTGTATGAATACATGTGTGTGTGTGTGTAGAGAGAGAGTTCTGATGTGGCACTATGGGGTAATGTGCTAGACTGCAAAGTCTGTTTCAAACACAAGGTCAGCAGTCCAAGCTCACCAGCTGCTCCTTGGAAACCCTATGGGTCGGAATTGACTTGACGACAGTTAACAACAATGACAACAATGTATATGTGTGTGTGTGTGTATCTTATGACTGTCTTTCCTCTCAACTTTCCTCCCAATCACCAGACATATATGAAATTTCTTCATGAAGGCACTGTGGAGTCACTTTTAAAATTTATATTAATATAAAGATTATAATAAAGCATCCTCTTGTTGCTAATTTTGGGGCACTTAAAAGTGACAAAAACTTGTCAAATTCACCAAGTTAGCAATAGGAACAAAGAAGGAACCATGGTGTGGCACTGTGGGTTAATGCACTGGACTGCAAAGTCACTTCGGATCTCAGGGTCAGTGGTTCAAGCTCACCAGTCACTCCTCGGAAACCCTATACAGGGTCACAATAGGTCGGAAACAACTCAACAGCATTTAACAGCACCAACAAGCTTCACAATGACCAAAGTCCAAATACCAGGTAGATTCTATGAAATCTAGGTTCATGCTAAAGTCCATAAAAAGAGATTTTCTATTAGGACTTCATCAGAAATTATAATAGTTTTGAAATACAACCTTTCAAAAAATTATATAATAAAATTTACACATGGGAGATACTTGAGAGATCATCTGTTCCATTTAATTATTTTGGGAATAAAAAGGGAGATTAATTGATTAATTAATTAATTAATAGTATCTTATGTCTTCCAAAAGGAGGATTCTAGCATTATTTGATGCTTCTCAAGACTGTTTCCTCTGAAGTCATGATTCTGTATCTTCAGGCTGCAGAGACAGATGTCATATATTGGCACTTCCTTGAAAGAATCATCTTAGGAACTGTTGATAAAGTGGTTCTGTTTATCACAGGTCTTATCTTGTGGCTAGCTTGCCTGTCTGACTGTTACCTGGAGGTTAACCGTCCATGAGAGGAGAATCTGCATATTGTTCAGATTCCTCCTCACTGTTTTGTCATGAACATTCTATTGCCCTCTGTACACCCAGCTCCCCTCCCAATCACCAACTTAAATGTTGCCTCGCAATGTGATTCCATCACAAAGGCAGAGAGGAACACCTTTTGGATTTCTTACTATAAACAGATGATAATGAAACATCCTACTACTGCTACTAAATGTGTGCCACTGAAAGGTGACAACCTTGTCATCTGTATAAAATACTGTGCTCAAGCTTTTAAACAATGTGACATAAAGTGGAAGCCTACAGGGAAGAAAAGATCATTTATTCATCTTGCGTGCCTAATTAAAGATCCAATCATTACGCCAAATGCTGAACAAACAGTTATTTCTTTCTTTAAAGAGGAAACAAAAGGCCTCTCTCTTGACAATTCCAAACTTACAAAATCAATATTAGTAAAATAGTTATTTGCATTACAATTCTTCTCTTTTTTAGATATGGGTTTGCTGAGCCTCTGTTCTGTTTTTCAGGTTCCTGGGTGGTACAAAGAGTTAATGTGCTTAGATGCTAGCTTAAAGGTTGGGGATTTGAGTCCACCCAGAGGCCCCTCAAAAGAAAGAACTGGCAATCTGCATTTTTTAAAAATTAGCTACAAAAACTCTCTGGAGCACAGTTCTATTATGACACGTATGGGATCACCATGAATTGGAACAAATTGAAAAGTATTAGAAAAACAAATCTTTCTTTGAAGTCTTGCATGATTTCACTTCCTTGGCAGAACATAAATTACACCAACAACACAAAAGCAAAGGAGTCTGGGAATTGAGGTTATCAGGTTTATAGCTCTAGGATACAGAAGACAGCATACAAGAGTGAAAATGAATTATTATATTAAAATATTATAATTATAAATGGCAACAATTGCAATAACAAAAAATTTTAATAGTTGCAAATGATAAATACATACACATATTTATATTCATGAATAAAGTGGGCAGAGTGTTCTTCTTGATGATTATCAACTGTGCTAGTCTGAGGCCATGTCATCTACACGGAGTATTTCCTGCACAAAATCATCTATGAACTCTTCCACATTGTTGCTGCCATCAAGTTCACTCCGACTCATAGTGACCTTATGTTTAACAGAATGCAACAATGCCTAATCCTGTGTCATCCTCACAATTGTTCTTATGTGTGAGCCTACTGTTGCAACTACTGTATCAGTGCATCTCATTGAGGGACTTTCTCTTTTTCTCTGACCCTCTACTTTACCAAGTGTGATGTCCTTCTCCAGGGACAGATCCCACCTGACGACATGTCTAAAGTACATGTGATGAAATCTCACCATCCTAGCTTCCAAGGAGACTGCTGACTGTACTTCTTCCAACATAGATACATTCTTCTGGCAGTCCATAGTATATTTAATATTCTTCACCAACATAATTCAAGGGCATCAGTTCTCCTTTAGTCTTCCTTATTCCTAGAGATGGTTATAATACTGCTTCCTGAAAGGTCGCTGCTTGCTTCACTTATGCACCCTCTTTATAATGTTGTCATAGTTATTCAGCAAAGCAGTTCATACAAAGAAACAACAACAAAAACCTAAGCCATTTGAGAGTTGCAAATTCAATTTCCCATTTATAAATTAGATAAAATTCAGGTGTGTTTTCTAAGACTGTCTAGGGCATCCAGCTGGCTTGCATTTTATAAGCCAGTTTCAGCATGTACTTTTATATTAGCTTCTGAGTCTGTTATTTGGCTGAATATCCACCCAAAAGGGAATCAAAAGAAAAACCACAGTCTTCTCTGTGGATGAAGATGCTTACTAGTTAGTCTACTAAGTACTTAATGTTAGAAACTATTTATGCATTTATATACATCGCTAAATAGATCTGTGGGGTAAATATCATTTCTTCTGTACTGCATGGGAGTGCAGTTACTTCATATGGTAAGCACTGGACTGTGAACCACAAAGTCTCAAGTCCACCATAGGTGGCAGATGAGGCTTTCTGCTCCTGTGAAGATTTAAAAAGCCCCAAAAACTCTACACTGGATCATTATGAGTCGGAACCAACTAGATAACACATAGCAACAATAATAATTATACTAAATAAAGGAGCAATTGCCTTATAAAACTTAATGCCAATCCAACTGCTTTTGATATAAAATCGCATAAAAATTAATATATGCACAAGTTTATTTCAGCATATGGAATCCTGTTGAACTGTAGGATAAGCACTGGACTGCTAACTGCAAGGTCAGCGGTTCAAACCCACTAGCCACTCCTTGGAAACCTTATGTTGTTATTGTGGTTAAGTACTGTTGAATCAGTCTGACTCATAGCAGCCTTGTATAGGGTTTCCAAGGAGCAGTTGGTGGGTTCGAACTGCCAATTTTGTGGTTAGCAGTCCAGTGCTTATCCTATAGCCCTGCACCAGGACTCTTTATAGGGCCACTATAAAATGGACTCGACCTGATGGCATTCTCGACTGGAGAATACAAGAGTTGAAAGGATGCACAGCCACTTAGAAGTGGGAGTCGGGGAAAGCCCAAGGTTCTGGAACACATAAGTTAAAAACATAGAAAAAAAAAATTCTGAAAAACTCTTGCACTTAAACCTTAATATCTTATTAAAGTTTAAACAATGTGTGTAAATTAGCATCAATTTGTACTTTCTTAGTTGCCCATTTTCTTAAAACAAATGATAATGTTATGAATTAAATGTTTTGACACCATACACATAAAATCTCTAAGTTAATGAACAGCTAATGACTGTACAATCATTTCTAAGGAAACTCTTTTGTATAAAGGTGGAGGTGGTGGCATGCCATCAAGTGGATTCTAACTCATAGTAACCCTGTATAGGATTTCTGAGGCTATAAACCTTGATGGGAGCAGTAAACCTCATCTTTCTCCTGAAGAGTAGCTGGTGATTTAAACTGATGACCTTGTGGAGAGTAGCCCAACTCATAACTACCACATTACCAGGGCTCCTTGTAGAAGGCAGCTCTGTATTAACAAGGAATTGATGTGATAAGACAGAAAGGGTCTGTAAGACTCAGCTACTATAGAACATAAAGTTAACCTTGTATATTACAGGTGCCAACAATTCTGGACTGCTGCTGTTCACAGAATTTATAGACTGGTCACAATTTAATAAATGCTTTTTCATTGATTTTTTAGTTCCTCCAGTTCTGCCAAACTGAAAGTGGATCCAGTCAAAGGGAAAAGGAAAAAGAGGAAATTGAATGGACATCTGAGAAGACACCAGTGTGGACACTTTAGGCTAAAATCGCTTTCTCACAGCAGGAAGTTTTTATTGCCTTGGGCCCTCTTCATGTCGGCTATATGCTCCCAGGTTTAGTTTCTCCCATGGCCTTTGAAAGCATACACAAAATAACAAAAAGGGCCTTACCTTGGAAACAAGTTTCTGAAATGAAAACAATGAACTCAATCAATAATTCAGGATAGTTTTAAACAGCTTTCTGTAGATATGATTCATATCTCGTACAACTCACCCACGTAAAGCACACAATTCAGTGGTCTTTAGATTATCAAAGATGTGTACAACCATCACTACAGTCAATTTTAAAGTATTTTCATCACCTCAGAAAGAAATCCCATATCTTTTAGTTATCCCACCCTATCTCCTCACACATCCATCCCACAACCAGCCCTAAGCAACCACAAATCTACTTCTGTATTTATAGATTTTCCTATTCTAGACTTTAATATTAATTATTGCTATTCAGTGCCATGGAGTCAGTTCTGATTCATAATGACCTTTCATAGGCTTTCTGCGGAGCAGTTAGTGGGTTTGAACCATTGACCTTGTGGTTAGTAGTCCACACCAGGACTTATTTCACATGAATAGAATCATATAACCTGCAGTCTTTTGTGAGAGGCTTCTTTTATTTAGCATAATATTTTCAAGTTCACCCATGGTGTAGCTTTCATCAGAAGCTTATTCATTTTTATGGGCAAATAACCTGGTAGTGTAGTGGTTACGAGTCAGGCTGCCAACCTCAAGGTCAGCAATTCGAAACTACCAGTGGTACAGAAGAAAGATGAGACGTTCTACTCCCATAAAGATTTAAAGCCTCAGAAACCCTATGCAGAGTCACTATGAGTTGGAACCGACTCCATGGTACTTGCTAACAACAACAATGTAAGTCCTGGTGTGGTGTTGTGGGTTAATGGTTTTAACCATAAGGTTGGCAGTTCAAGCTCACCAGCCACTCCTCAGAAACTCTATACTGGGTCGCTGTGGGTTGGAACCTACTTGACAGCACTTACGAACAACAACAATTGTATAGATATTCATCTCTCATTTGATGAGCATTTGAATTGCTTACACTCCTGGGCTATTATAAATAATTTTTTCCATAAACATTTGTGTATGATCTTTTTTGCAAAGTGAGTTTTTATTTCTCTTATTTATATCTAGGAGTGGAAATGCTGGGTTACATGATACAACTATTTCCCAAACAGGTCCTCAGAAAGTTAAACATAGAATACCTTGCTGCTGTCAAGTCAGTTCAGACTCATAGCCATGCTGTATAGGATTTCTGAGGCTGTAAATGTTTATGGGAGCAGAAAGTCTCATCTGTCTTCCACAGAGTGGCTGGTGAATTCACACTGTTTACCTTGTGGTTAGCAGTCCAAAGTGCAACCCACAATGCTAAAAGGTTCCTTTAGAATACCATCAGATGCCACAATCCCATGCTTGGGCATAATAGTATTCCCAAAAAGCTAGAAGCAGAGATTCAGATACTTGTACACTAAAGCTCAATGCAGTTCTATTAACAATAGCCAACATGTGGAAACAACCCATGTATTTATCAGCAGATGAATGGATAAATGGCATGTGGTATACCCATATAATAGAATATTAGTTGTTGTTTGGTGCCATCAAACAACCTAGTGACTCATAGCAACCCTAAACACAACAGAACAAAACACTACTCAGTCCTGTGTCATCCTCACAATTGTTGTTACACATAAGCCCATTGCTGCTGCCACTGTGCCAATCCATCTCACTCTAAGCCTTCCACTTTTTGGCCTACCCTCTTGATATCCTTCTCCAGACACTGGTCCCTCGTGTTAAGTATGAAATATGAAGTCTGTCCAAACTGTGAGATATGAAGTATGGCCATCCTAGCTTCTAAGAAGCATTCTGGCTATACTTCTTCCAGAGCAGATTTGTTTGTTCTTCAGACAGTCCAGGTTACCTTCAATATTCTTCTATGGTACCATAATTCAAATACATCAATTGGCCAACTTTCACATGCATATGACGCAATTAAAAATGCCAAGGTGTGGGTCAGGCACACCGTAGTCCTCAAATTAATATCTCTGCCCTTGAATACTTTAAATAGGTCTTCTTTAAACAGATTTGTCTAATGCAACACATAAGCATTGATTTTGTATCCAAGCAAACTGAAGTCTTTGAAAATTACAATCTTTTCTCCTTTTATCATGATGTTATTTATTGGTCCAGTTGTGAGGATTTTTGTTTTATTTACGTTGAGATGCAATCCAGACTGAAGGCTGTAGTGTTTGATCTTCATCAATAAGTATTTTATGTCATGTTCACTTCCACCAAGCAAGATTCCAATCCTGATACCACGTTCTTTATATGACCCAGTTTCCAGATTATTTGCTCAGCATGAAGGTTTAATATTTATGGTGAAATAATACAACATTTTCTGATTTTAAACAATTCAGTATCACCTTGTTCTTTTTGACTGACTCCCTCTTGTCTGTATACAGAGTCCTCATGAGCACAATTGAGTAATCTGGAATACCCATTCTTCACAATGTTATCCATAGCTTGTCATGAGTCACACAGTCAAAAGCCTTTGCAATAAAGCACAAGTAAAGATCCTTCTGGTATTATCTACTTTTGGACAAGTCTATCTCAAGTAAGCAATGATATTCCTTGTTCCACATCTTCTACTGAATCTGGCTTCAATTTCTGGCAGTTCTTTGTCATTGTATTGTTGCAGCCATTTTAAAATTATCATCAGCAAACTTTTACATGCATTTGATATTAATGCTATTGTTCAATGATTTACACATTGGGTCACCTCTCTTTGGAATGGGCACAAATGTGGATTTCATCCAATCAGTTGACCAGATAATGGTCTTTGAAATTTCTTGACATAGATAACTGAGTACCTCCAGTGATTTCATCAGATTGTTGAAAGATTTCCATTTGTTTTCCATCAGTTCCTGGAGGCTGTTTCCTTGCCAATGCCTTCAGTGCAGCTTGGGTTTCTTCCTTTAGTACCAACAGTTCTTGATCATATGCTATCTCTTAAAATGGTTGAACATCAACTATTTCTTTTTGGTACAGTGACTCTGTGCATTCCTTCAATCTTCTTTTGATACTTTCTACATCATTCGATATTTGTCCCATTTTTGTTGTTGTTAAGTGCCATCAAGTTGGTACCAACCCATAGTGACCTTATGCACAGCAGAACGAAACACTGCCCGATCCTGGGCCAACCTCACTACTGTTGCCACACTTGAGTCCATCAATGCTGCCACTTAGCCAAGCCATATCATTGGGGGCTTCCTCTTTTTCTCTGACCATCAACCTTACCAAACATGATATGCTTCTCCAGTGACTGCTCCCTCCTGATAATATGTCCAAAGTATGAGAGACAAAGTTTGCCTATCTTGGCCTCCAAGGAGCATTCTGGCTACACTTCATCCAAAACCGATCTATTGGTTCTTTTGGCAGCCCATGGCATTCTTAATATTCTCCTCTAACACCATAACTCAAAAGCATCAATTCTTATACAGTATTCCTTATTCACTATCCAGCTTTTGCATGCATATGAGGTCATTGAAAAGACCAAGGCTTGAGTCAGGTGCACCTGAGCCCTCAAGCTGACATCTTTGCTCTTCAACACTTTAAAAAGGTCTTGTGCAGCAGATTTGCCTAATACAGTACATCGTTTGATTTCTTTACTGCTGCTTCCTTGAGTGTTGATAGTTGATCCAAGAAGAATGAAGTCCTTGAGAACTTCAATTTTTTTCTCCCTTGATAAGAATGCCGTTTATTGGTCCAGTGGTGAGGATTTTTGTTTTCTTTACATTGAGATGTAATCCATACCGAAGGCTGTGGTCTTTGATCTTCATTAGTAACTGTTTTAAGTCCTCTTCACTTTCAGCAAGCAAGGTTGTATCATCTGCATATCTCAGGTCAAGCTGATCTTTGAAATTTTCTGTGAAGCTCTTGAACCTCCTCATATCTTCCATTTGCTTTTTAGCATCTCTACTCTAGAGAGCAAGTTTCAGTGTCTCTTCTGATATCCATTTTGACCTTTTCCTTATTTCTTTTCTTCTCAATTACTTTTTGCTTTCTTCATGTATGATGCTCTTTATGTCATCCCACAACTCTTCTGGTCTTCTGTCTGTAGTGTTTAATGCATCAAATCTGTTCTTCAGATGATCTCTAAACTCAGGTAGGGTATATTCAAGGTCATATTTTGGGTCTCGTGGACTTGTTTTGTTTTCTTCAGCTTCAGTTTAATTTGCATATGAGTAATTGATGGTTTGTTCCACAGTCTGCCCCGGCCTTGTTTTCACTAATGATATGGAGCTTTTCCATCATCTCTTTCCACAGATGTAGTCAATTTGATTTCTATGTATGCCATCTGGTGAGGTCCATGTGTATAGTTGGAGCTCAGTTGGAGCTCTGGTAGTGTGGTGGTTACGAATCGGGCTGCGAACCGCAAGGTCAGCAGTTCGAAACTACCAGCTGTTTCGCAGGAGAAAGATGAGGCATTCTGCTCCCGTAAAGATTTAAAGTTTCAGAAACCCTGTACAGGGACGCTATGAGTCGGAACCGACTCCACAGCACATAACAACAACAACAATATGCTTTCTAATGAAGATATTTGAAGTGAACAAATCATTTGTTTTGCAGAATTCTATCCTATATTATCCAGCATCATTTCTATCAACAAGGTCATACTTTCCAACTACTGATCCTTCCTCTTTGCTCCCAACCTTTGCATTCCAATCACCAGTATTGATCAAGACATCTTGATTGCATGTTTGATCAATTGCAGATTGAAGATGTTAGTAGAATTCTTCTATTTCATCCTCACTGGCTTTAGTGGTTGGTGTGTAAATTTTAATAATAGTGGCATTAAGTGTGCTTCCCTATAGGTGCATGGATATTATCATATCACAGACAGTGTTGCACCTCATGACTGATCTGGATATGTTCTTTTTGACAATGAGTGTAACACCATTCCTCTTCAATTTGTCATTTCCAGCATAGTAAAAATCTGGTTTTCAGATTTAAAATGGCCAATACCAGTCCATTTCAGCTCACTAATGCCTAAGATATTGATGTTTATGTGTTCCATTTCATATTTGACAACTTCCAATTTTCCCAGATTCATACTTCATACATTCCATGTTTCAATTTCCAATGGATGTTTACAGCTGTTTCTCTTCATTTTGAGTTGTGCCCCATCAGAAAATGAAGGTTCCATGGGCTTTTCTCCCACGGGCTTTTCTCCCATGGGCTTTACTCCATTCACATCATCATGGTCAGCTCTACTTTGAGGAGGCAGCTCTTCCCCAGTCTCATTTTGAGTGCCTTCCAACCTGAGGGGCTCGTTTTCTGGCACTGTATCTGACAGTGTTTCTCAGCTATTCATAAGGTTTTCAGTGACTAAATATTCGGAAGTAGTTCATCACTCTTTCTTCCTAGTCTGTCTTCGTCTAGAAGCTCATCTGAAACCTGTCCACCATGGGTGACACTGCTGATATTTAAAATTTGGCCCAGAGAATCCTTCAATATGGCAATCAAAGTCTTGAATTTTTTCATCAGTGCTTTCAGCTTGAGAAACTCTGAGCATGTTCTTCCCTTTTGGC
>NW_006408523.1:41378571-41381324 GCF_000296735.1 Chrysochloris asiatica
ATTCCATGTTCTGATTATTACTGGATGTTTGTAGCTGTTTCTTCTCATTTTACATGCCCCTCAGCCAATTAAGGTACATAAAATTTTACTCCATTCACATCATCTTGGTTAATTCTACTTTGAGGAGGTAGCTCTACCCCAGTAGTATTTTGAGTGTCTTCCAACCTGAGCAGCTCGTCTGTTGCTATTCTATCTGACAATATTCTGGTGCTTTTCCCCATGTTTTCATTTTCCAACACTATATCTGACAATGTTTTGTTATATCTCAGAAAGTTTTCCATGGCAAAACATTCACAAATAGTCTGACTCTTCTCCTTCCTAGTCTGTCTTTGACTGGAAAGTTTGCTGAAACCTATCTACCATGGGTAACTCTGATGTTTAAAATACCAGTGACATAGCTTCCAGCAACACAAAAGCCACCACAGTACAACAAACTGACACACAATTCGTGGAATAGAATATTATTCAACCATTAGATATATATTGGACATGAATGAGCCTAGAAAGCATGAATTAAAATATGCCAAACATGAAAAAACAACTATAGTCTGATCCCATTTATATGAAATATAAAGAATAGACAAAGGTATATAGACAGAAAGAAGACTGATGTTTGCCAGAGACAGAGGGAATGAGGAAGTATTTGCCTAATGGGTGGGGTTTCTGTTTGTAACAATGAAAGACTTTCCAAAATAACCAGCAGAAATGGTCATGCAACATTGTACATGTACTAAGTGCCATTGAATTTTTCACTTAAAGTATTAAATAGATAATTCCATATTTTATATATTTTACCATAATATGAAAAATAATAAAAGAAAGGACAAAAATTCGATGAAAATGGTTAAACCTTAGAAACCATATGAGGTTAGTTCTACTCTGTCCTATGAGGTCACTATGCATTGGAATCAGCTGGATGGAAATGAGGTAATTTTCAACATCGACTTGAGTAAGAATTATGCGAGAGGAAAAAAAAGGGAATTGGGTTGACTATTTTGCTGTTAACATTGACTTCAGTAAGCATTATGTGACCAAAATAAGAAACCCAAGCAAGAAAAAAAGGGAATAGGGTTGATTGTTTTGTTCTCCTATAGACTTTTAAAGCCTTAATAGTCATCTGTCAACAAGATTTGAATCACTATTATTACATTTTACTGCACACCAACAATCAACAAGCATACTTTATAGAGGAATAAAATATAACTTAGCTAAGGTCAGTAACTTCTGACATATTGTTAGGAGAGACCAGTCGCTGGAAAAGGATATCCTGTGGGGTAAGGTGGAGGGTCAGAGAAAAAGAGGAAGACCCCCAATGAGATGGATTGGCCAAGTGGCAGCATCTATGGACTCAGGCGTGACAACAGTAGTGAGGTTGGCCCAGGATCAGGCAGTGTTTCATTCTGCTGTGCATAGGGTCGCTATGAGTCAGTACTGACTGGATGGCACCTAAAAATAACAAGGTCAATAAATCGGATGCAAATTTAATGACCCAAAGTTGTCATTATTCCTGTATCTTTATTCCTGTCCTGGTTCCAACCAATATGACTCTATTTAAAGATTACCCAAAGGAGCTCTGGTAGCATAGTGGGTTATGAGTTGGGCTGCTAATCGCAAGGTCAACAGTTCAAATTTACCAGCCACTCCATGAAAGAAAGATGAAACTTTCTGCTCCCATAAGATTTACAATTTCAGAAATAGTGTATATGGTCACTATGAATCAGAACCAACTCCATGGCACATCACCATCACCACCACCAATGGGAACCCAATGCAACCCTACCCACATATTCACACAGTAAATTTTTAATGCTCTGGAAATGAGAAAATAGCAACTCTCCATTGATCAAATGATAAAATTCTTGCAAAGTTGTGATCTAAGTCAACTCAGATTGTTGTTGTTGTTGTTGCTGTTAAGTGCTGTCAAGTCAGTTCCAACTCATAGCGACCCTGTATAGCGTTTCTTAGGAGCTTTTAGTGGGTTTGAACCACCAAGTTTGCAGTTAGCAGTTCAGTGCATAAATAAAAGCAAGAAGGGACTACAGTGTCTTGTCTCAAATGTAATCACATCTACTGAAGGATACTACTAAAACCACTGGAGTCCACTCCACTAAAAGGTATCACAATTATGATGTACATTTTAAACAAAAGTTGCTTTTGTTGTTTTCAAAATGCCACTTCTTAGAGTTACTAAAGAATCTTGCTTAGTCTTTTATTTAGTCCTCTCACTTACCCTATGATTGTCACCATAAGAGTATAGACAATTGCATAATATATATATGGCATCATCCTGCTGTGGATGATGCCATATATATATTACATTTGTTTGTATAGTTTTCAAAATGTTTGGTACTCTGTGTATTCCCTGAATTAGTGCCCTCACATTTGTCCCTATTTTTTCATCGATGGCCTTCATAATTCTGAGATTCACATTTAGGTCTTTAATCCATGCTGAGTTGGTTTTTGAAAAAGGCGTGAGGTGAAGGTCTTGTTTCGGTTTTTACATATCGCTTTCCAGTTCTGCCAGCACCATCTGTTGAAGAGACTATCACCTCCCCATGTGATATATTTAGGTGTTTTATCAAAAATCAGTTGACTATATATAGATGGGTTAATTTCTGGATTCTCGATTCTGTTCCATTGATCTATGTATCTTTCATTGTACCTGTATCAAGCTGTTTTGACCACTGTAGCCGTGTAGTAAATTTTGAAGTTGGGGAGCAAGAGGTTTCCAACCTTATTCTTCTTCTTAAGCA
>NW_006408523.1:41386727-41392204 GCF_000296735.1 Chrysochloris asiatica
GGCTCTTGGGCTGAGAGTATCTGTGTGCATGTGTGACAGAAGAACCCACCAGTGGTGAGGGTGGGGGGGTGTCCACTCGCTCAGGCACCACCTCTAGTTACCAGAATGCAGGTGTGCAAACAGTGGGGGACCAATGAACAGTCACCCAAAAAAAAGAAAATCAGAACAAAGCAAAACTGACAAAGTATATTGTCTACCTTTGCTCCAAGTTTCCCGTGGCATTTTTCCCATGGTGTGTCTGCTCTCCCACTTGGTTTTGCCATTTGGTCTCTCCCAAGTTGTCAGCTCTGGGCCACCAAGCCTGGCAGATTCAAAAGTATGAGATTTCTTACTTCTGCTTCAAGTTCCTCTAGCTATAAGTCTTCAAACTTTAAAAATATTCCTACCTATGTGGTTCTGAGTTTTGGAGCTCTGCCCTGGTATTTGAGTCTGCTTTGCCTGGTATTCTGTATTATTGCTGATGGCAAACCTCACTGCACCTCTACCCTAGCCACCATCATGCCCCGCCTCCTGTTTCTTTTCATTTTGAGTTGTGCCCCATCAGCAAATGAATGTCCTGAAGGCTTTACCCCATTCACATCATCATGGTCAACTCTACTATGAGGAGGCAGCTCTTCCCCATTCATATTTTGAGTGTCATTCAACCTGAGGGCCTCATCTCCCAGCACTATATCTAACAATATTCTCATGTTCATCATCATGTTTAATATTCAATATTCTGGTGCTGATAGTGTTCCACTGATATTCATAAAGTTTTCAGAGACTACATTTTTGTCAGTAATCCATCCACTTTTTCTTAATCTGTCTTGGTCTGGAAGCTCAGCTGAAAACTATCCAACACGGGTGACTGCTGGTATTTAATGTAATTGTGGCATAGCTTCCAGAATCACAGCAACACTCAAGGCACCACCATATGACAAACTGCCAGGTGAGTAGTGGATTTTTTATTTATTTACTAGTTAAGCTAAACTATCCTTTGGCTTCAAGAAGACTTCTGGGAATATTTTTATGTTAGAATTTAAATGTGATTGAATTTTATTACACATCATAGGCAGGAGTTTTGTTACCCTCAGGGAATCACCCCAGTGCTGACAACAGTGCCACACAGAGTGCTGTCTCAGTAAACCTCAGTAAATAAGGTGAATGCTTGATGATAGAGACTGAGTCTAATTCTTCATCCAGAAGACAATTCTCTTTCTGATTTCATAACTATTGTGTCCAATGTAGTGCTAGAGACACAGAAGGCTCGAATCCACTTCTAATCTTAGTGATGACAGGGAACACAAGCAGAGGTAAGGATTTGGTTAATAGTTTATTCATTATTCCTTTAGTTTACTAACTGTCACCCTGGCAACACTCACTTTCCAATATTCATACTGGGAAGGTCACATGGTCACTGCCAGTGGCGAATTCAAGCAAGGAGACAAGCAGGGTGTTGCAACTTTATACAGTTTTAGAAGGAAGGCAAAAGGGGAAGTGTTAGTTGTAGTATCACATGACTACAATTTTTTTAAGGACAATTTTCTGTTTTATTTGGAAAATGTCTTTGAGTGCCAGCCTAAAAAAAAAATTATGAAGTACATAAATTATTTTTTATAGTTTCCCATGCCTTTTCTTGACTTTAAAGAAGGTTGTTGTTGTTGTTAAGTGCCACCAAGTCGGTTCCAACCCATAGCAACCCTGTAGAGGTGTCTAACTCCCTCACCCAACTCCAAGAGCCTGTCCCTGAAGTACACCTCCAGTGTCAAATCTCAATGATAATTGCCACAAGAACACTCCTACAAGTAATCCAACCCCAACACTGTGCTAATAATTGTTAGTAGCTTCAAGTGTTTCTCCTAAGGGATTCTGCCCTTTAACATGAAGCTTGTGGAGACCATTCCTGAGTCTCAGAAAATGCAACAGAGCACACAAAATTCACACCAAAAAGAACTCTCAATTAACAGAGATCCTATTGTATGTAAATTTGATAATGGCCACCCATCTGGAAGTTCTCTAGATAAAAATCTAACACTACAGGAGTCAGCCAAATAGCAAGTAGAGATCAAATCCTGTATTGAAAGATTCTCTTTATTGATTTGCAAGTGACCAGAGTGATGGAGGACATGCAAAGCTATATTATTCTGTGTGTTGCCCTTACATCAGGTTCAGTTTTCGAAGATTCAACAAATGTCCCAATGGTGTGTCATGCTTCTGTAAAGTTAATATTTTCCTGCTTACAAAAATGTTTTTGCCCCTGAAAAGCAGTATAATAGAAATTCACTGTATAATGAACAGCTTTGCCAAGGGTGTATTTTTTTGTCTCCTTTAGGGGTGTCAGTACATCTCTACACCAGCATGACAAATTCTGAAATAAATTACTGTCTTAGTTTCTTATTGCAGCTATAACAGAAATGCCACTAGTAGATAACTTGAAATGAAAATAAATTTATTTCTTACAGATAGAAGTCAGGATTCCAAATTCAGGGGAAGGCTGTCCCTCTCTGTCAGCTCTGGAGAAAGTCCTTGTCTCTTTTCAGTTTCTGTTCCTTAATTCCTTGGCAATCTCCACATCAATTTACCCCAGTTTGTCCTTGTTTACTTCTGTATCTAACCTACTGCTTTTATTATCTTCAAAACGATTGGCTGAAGACACACCCTACACTATTATATCCTTATTAACATAACAAAGAAAACTCTTTTCCCAGATGGGATTATATGCATATGAGTCTAGGAGTTAAGATTTACAACATATTTTGAGGGGCACATTCAATTCACAGCAATTACATATGCTTGTTTGTTTGGGGAGGGTTGTGTTTTTTTAAAACGTGTACTATCTAAATGTTGCTACATGTAAAGTGCTGATTTGAGACTTTGGAAAATAATTCTCATAATAGAAACAGTATCCTCTTTCTTACAGTCATTAGTGTAGCAATGACACATGTGGCCTCACTGATGCTTCAAGCCCTGGGAAAAGGTTCATTAATGGGGTAGTGCCTTTTAGGTGATGGTTTGTGAATATGCTTGAGTTGGCCTTTATGGTGATTGTTTTTATGACTCCCAGGACTAGGGAAGCTGCTTTAAAATCACAACTGGGGAAAGATTAAAACCACGGACTATATGCATTGTGCTAGTTGCCTTTCATTCTAGATCTGCTCTTTTGTTGGTTGCCACTAGCAACAACAAAATTAAGCTGAAGAAATTTCAATCAAATAAATACTTCTCTTTACCTCACTGATTATATACTATGTTGTCCTAGAAATTAAGCAAACCCAATTGAAATCATTCGTCTGAAATATAAATTCTATGGATGGAATTTTTTTAAAGCTTAAATCAACAACGATCAATCATTAAAATTAGGTTACTAGAGCCCTGAATATTAACTCCCATCAAGATCCTGAGCATCTTTGTGGTGTATAGCTTGAAGATCAGTGATATTTGCTTCTCCAGCCCTCATAAATAAACAGGGATAGGGATAAAATTAAATATCTAATATTTAGGCCAGAGATTGATCCAAGCTCTAGTATTTCTGATTCAATCCTGGGAGCACTGAACATCTAAACACAGTGAAAAATAGAAGGTGCCTTTGGAAAGCAACTTCAATAAAATTAAATCTCAATAGCACAATATGTTTCTGGTGGCAGACACTATACTAGGTGTTTGCATATCTTAGATTTATTTACATTTCATTGCAGAAAGTGACCTTTTCTTCTTTGACATAGGAGAAAGCTGAAATTTAAAGAGGTTAGGTAACTTACCTAAGCCAGACAGCCAAATCGTTGTAAAGAACTTTACACACCTTTTTGTATAGCAACATTACTAAAAGTAAAATGTCAAGCATTATTTCATTGTGTATAATATCATGTGCACTTTCAAGTTCAGCACATGCAGAATGACTTTATGTTGAATTCATACAATAGATAACTTGGGAGCACATGTTAGTACTCACTATGAAAAAAATGGATGCTATATTTGAAGTATCAGAAGAGTTAAAAGATCAATATCTAGTAGAAAAAAAAAGTTTTTAAGACGATGACTATTTGGAGAGTGTGGTAGCTCCATACAGTAAGTACTGGACTTTTATTTAACCACAAGGTCCGAGGTTCCAGCCCTTCCAGACTGTCCATGGGAGAAAGATGAGGCTTTCTGCTCCTGCCAAGATTTAAAGCCTCGGAAACCCTATACAGGGTCACTATGAGTCGGAACCAACCTGATGGCACAAACAACAACAAAATCCTGAAAGAAAAAATAACTCTCAACTCAGTAGAACTAATAATAGTATATTTTATTAGTGGCTGTCAGGAAAACGAGTCCTGGTGTGGCGCTGCGGATTAATGCGCTGGAGTGAAAGATTGGTTTGAACTTCAAGGTCGGTGGTTCTAAGACACTAGCTGCCCCAAGGATACCCTAGACAGGATCGCTATGAGTCAGAACTGACTCCACAGCACCTAACAACAATTATCAGGAAATTAGTGTCGATCCTCAGTATTTTCACTAGCTGCTCCACAGAAGGAAGATAACGTTTTCTGCTCCCATAAAGATTTACAGCCTGAGAAACCCTGTATAGAGTTGCTATGAGTCGGAGCTGACTCTATGACACACCACCACTACCACCAGGGAAAGGTGGGAAGGGTACAACTACTGATCTCTCCCAATCAGGAGCAAGGAAAAGTAAAGATAATCAATGGGAACAGTGAGTCCAAAGGATTAATGTCACCAGAAGAATTCCATGGTGCTCAGTTACAATTGTCAACAGCTCTGAAAGGGACAAGAGGTCCTGGAGAGAGTGGGAGGAAAATGTAGAACTAAGTTCAAAGTAAAAAAATCAAAAGTTTTAAAAGGCCAGGCTTCCTGGTCTGATGAGACTGGTGGAACCCCTAAAACATGGCCTTTAGTCATACTTTAACCTTTTACGTCACTCTCATGGCTCAACTTTCAGCCAAACAACAGACAGACCAAACCAATGGGGTACACAGTGATACCAGGGAGCTATGCATTTCCTAGAACAACCAACCTTAAGAGATGAAAAGGCAGCATTTGCTCAGGAATAAAGTTTAGAAGGCAGGAAGGGATAGGAAAGACAGGCAACATAAATGGTAACAGAAGGGAGGAATTGGAAAGAGTGCTGTTACATTTCAGAGATCGCAATCAATGCCGTGCATCAAAATCTATATGAATCACTGAGTAGAAAATCAATTTGCTCTGTAAACTTTCACCCAAATCACAGTAAAGAATTAAAGTAAATTAAGAGGATCCAGGGAAGAATATGATATGAAAATCAATTTTTAAAAAATGAAAAAAGATGGAATGTGGGCAAGGTAAAGTTATTACTTAGGGGCACTGAGTTTCTGTTAAGGGTAATGAAAATATTTCGAAACTGAAAATGATGATGGTTCCACAACAGGGTGAACATAATTGCATTGTACACGTGAAAAAATTTCATATGGCAAATGTTTTGTGATATATATCTGTACCACAACTAAAAAAAAATAGTATGT
>NW_006408523.1:41392799-41400831 GCF_000296735.1 Chrysochloris asiatica
TAGCAGTTCAGTGTTTATCCTACAGAACTACATATAAATATGTACATATATCTAATGTTGTTGCTGTTAAGTGCCGTTGGGTCAGTTCTAACTCATAACAACCCTGTATAGTATAAACTCACTGAGGAGTAGCTAGTGGGTTTAACCACCAACCTTGTGGCTAGCAGTCCAGTGCTTATCTTCAGCACCACACCAAGAGGACCTAAAATGGAATTGTAAACATGCTCAATTTACTCTCGATAAAACCAAAAAAGAAAAAATAACTTTCCTTGGAAAATAACAAGCAAACACAAACAGTGGCAAAGAAGATGAGCCTGGTTTTCTGCTCTTTCTGTTGAGTTGATTGCAACTCAAGGCAAGTCTATGTATTACAGAGCAGAAATGAGCTCCGTAAGTTTTTATAAAAATTGGCAGACACCAACCATCCCTCCCCATCGCACTCTTTACTCAAGTGGTTTCAATAATCCATTGAATGGCCACACAGAACTCAGACACCATAATCACAGCTATGGGGCTTATTAGGGAACTTAACAGGCTACAGTGCAGGCTCAGAAATCCTCAGCGCACTGTTGTTCCAGTCGGGATCCTCTCCACAGCCATGCCCACGGGCAGGCCATTTTCTGTCTGGTTGATGTTACAAAGCTCTGTTAAAGCTGTTGATAAATAACCACAGGAAATTCAGCAAACCTAGCTCCCCTTAATCACGTGCCTGAAGCACCCCACTCTGCCAAAGCTTTACTTGCTTCGAAAGCTAGGAAACCCACCACTCTGTTTCATGCTCTGGTTCTTGGTTCTATTGCTACTGCTCCTGTGCGATTCCTCTGGTCTCCCAGTTTTCTTTTCCTGGGACACAGAGGTTCAATGACAGGGACCTTGGAGTCCAAAGGACATGCTCCACTCCTGGATCTTCTTCTTTCATGGTAGTGAGATCCCTGTCCTTCTGAGATGAATCATTTTATACCAATGCTACAGCTTCAAGTTTTTACAATTACAATGAACTCTGTTACTATCCAGAGCTGAATCATCCCATCCTCAATGCCATCCTCACATGTTTTCTCCCAACTTCTCTTACCCAAAACCACTGATTGGTAGTAGTTACAGACTATGGCTAGAAAAGAGGTTCAATAATTCACTGCACCACAGGTTTCTTGGCTATAATCTTTACAAAAGCAGATCACCAGCCCCTTTGTTCATGACACTCTTGGATGGGTTGGAACCAACAAACTTTTGATTAGAGTTGTTAAGTACCATCTAGTCGGTTCCGACTCATAGCGACTGTATAGGGTTTCCAAGGAGAAGTTGGTAGGTTTGAATTGCAGACCTTGCAGATAGCCATCCAGTGTTTATTCTACCGTGCCACACCAGGATTCCCAGGGAAAATCACTGTCTTGTATTACAGGGTCACAGGGAGATAAGAGTGAAGGACCTTTACAGACATTATCTCCTCTAAAGTACATTGTAAACTTCTGAAGTAAGTTTTAAGAATACGGACATTCAAACCATTAAGGAACTGAATCAAAGTTACAGAAATAGTAAATAGGTATCATGTCTGGTCTTTAAAACCAGTCTTTCTGACTCAAAGACATCTTCTTTCTGCAATGACATCTTCCATCCTACAAAGTGAAACCATTCCATCTTACTGGAATTAGTGGATGAAGAAAGGATCATTTTAGAAGATGCATTTGTATTGAATGTAGTTATGTTTCAGAGAATAACATTTGGCTATGACGTGGGGAGGGAGTGTGGTGGCTTCATACAATAAGCACTGGATTGCAAGGTTGGCAGTTTGAGCCCACCAGCCACTCCATGGGAGAAAAATGAGATTTTCTGCTCCTGTAAAGATTTAAAAGCCTTGGAAACCATACACAGGGTCACTATGAATCAGAACCATCTCGATGGCACTTCACAACATCAATGACTTGGCTAAATCTATATCTATTACAAAACAAAATGTGTGACCATTTCATTACCAAATTATTTTTTGTTTGTTCTATTTTGTAGGTATATTTATTTGCTAATTGGAAGACTCATTAACAACCTGCGATATGCTGATGATACAACCTTGTTTGCTGAAAGTGAAGAGGACTTGAAACATTTACTTATGAAGATCACAGAGCACAGCCTTCAATATGGATTACATCTCAATGTTAAGAAAACAAAAATCCTCACCACTGGACCAATAAACAGCATTCTTATCAATGGAGAAGAGATTGAAGTTGTCAAGGACTTCATTCTTGTTGGATCAACTGTCAACACTCACGGAAGCAGTGGTCAAGAGATCAGACGACGTATTGCATTGGGCAAATCTGCTGCACAGAAACTTTTTAAAGTACTGAAGAGCAGAAATGTCAGCTTGAGGACTAAGGTGCACCTGACCGAAGCCATGGTATTTTCAATAACCTCATATGGATGCGAAAGCTGGACAGTGAATAAGGAGATCGTAGAAGAATTGATGCCTTTGAGTTGTGGTGTTGGAGGAGAATACTGAAAGTGTCGTGGACTGCCAAAAGAAGGATGTCATGCTGGGTAAGGTGGAGGGTCAGAGAAAAAGAGGAAGACCCCCAACGAGATGGATCAGCCAGGTGGCATCATTGATGGCGACAAATGTGACAGCAGTAGTGAGGTTGGCCCAGGATTGGACATTGTTTCGTTCTGCTGTGCATGGGGTCGCTATGAGTTGGTTCCGACTCGATGGCAACTGACAATAACAACAATGAAAGCCATGCTGAATCACTGAGTGTTTTTAAATTTTTCATTAGGCTTGATTGACTTTGATAAATATTACATAGAACACATATGTCCCAATGGACTTTTGATGGTAAGATATGTGGGAAGAGGCACAGGAAAAAATATCCACTGGAATGTTATCTAATTCCAACCAAAGATCTTCCCAATAACATGAAGAAGACAGTAAATATACTTATAAGTTTTATCTCACAGTACAGAGACAAAAGTTATATACAATCACCCCTCTAGGATTCACCACTTCATATAATAACCTTTCAATCCAGCAATATATCCCCCATGAACTTCCTTCTATTTTATGCAGTCATACAAATCCCTGCTTGGACACCTCCCATGAAATCACCGAGGCAGACGTACAAGTGGTACTTACATGTTCTAAAGGTTACAAAAGGGATAACTATATATTGTGTTTTTTGTTAGAAGCACGAATTTCTTTTAAAAAAAAAAACATTTTTAGTGGACTGCTAACTACAAGGAGCTCTGGTAGCGTAGTGGTTACGAATCGGGCTGCGAACCTTAAGGTCAGCAGTTCGAAACTACCAGCCGCTCCGCGGGAGAAAGATGAGGCTTTCTACTCCCGTAAAAATTTACACCCTTGGAAACCCTGTACAGGGTCACTATGGGTCGGAACCGACTCGACAGCACTTCACAACAACAACAACAACTACAAGGTCATGAGTTTGAATCCACCAGCCACTCCACAGGACAAATAAAAGGTTTTCTGCGCTCCATAGATTTATAGTCTTGGAAACACTATCCAGGGTCCCTGTGAGTAGAAACTGTCTTGATGGCATGCAGCAGTAGAAGTTAAAAAACAACAACAAAACACAATCAGATTAACTTGCTGCTGGTGCAAACCGTAAAGCATCCAACTGCTAGCTGAAGGGTTGGCAGTGAGAACTTACTCTGAAATACCTTGGAAGACAGACCTAGCACTCTGCTTCTGAAAGGTCATAGTCTTGAAAACCCTAGGGAGCACAAGTTCTACTTTGCACACCTGAGAGCTCCACGAGTAAGAATCAACTTGACAGCAATTAACAATAGCAGGTTATGTGTACCTTTTCTAAACTTTTAGTGTCTTATGAATGACACTTAAGAAAAGAAATTTTTTTTAAGTTCAAACTCAAATGGAAACTAATACCAAAAATTCACTGATCAAATTGTCATTTTCTAGAGACTACATTGTAACTTATAGTCTATAATATGCATGCATTTGTAAGCTTCAATAGCATGTTAAACTGAGGCAAGAACAGGTGGTCCTCTCTTCCAGACAATATTCTTCTACATACCGTGTATGAATAACCAGTACCGCCTCCCACAGTGTTGACTCCTACCCATGGAGATCTCGTGTCTGTGTAGAACTGCGCTCTATAAGTGTTCAATGGCTGATTTTGCAGACGTAGATCACTTGGTTTTTCTTCCCAGGAAACTCTGGGTGGACTCAAACTTTCAACCCTTTGGATAGTATCTGGACACATTAACCATTTGGACCACTCAGTAAAATGTCAAATTCAGATAGAAAGGCATCTTGCATGGTATCTACATATCCCATTGGTAGGAAATAAGCTAAGATAATGGGCATTGAAAAGTCAAGGAGAGATTCGTTTCAATGGAGCAGAGAGAGAAATTAGAAGCATTTTGAGCAAAATAAGATTATCCTAACGTTAGAAATTTCAAAATGCTGTTGAAAAAAACCATACATGTCTCCCCACATTATTTGTACACAGGCAGAAAAATAGTGTCAATGACAGTCTTTACAACACTGCTATTAGATCTTTCTTCTTTCCTAACTAGAGTAAAACCTGAGAAAGCAGGAAACTGGGTAAGATGGAAACCTGCCAGAGAAAGAAAACTCAAATATTTCCAACTAACACCAATAGAACACGGTGACTCTCTGGGGATAAACACTGAACCTCGAACCACAAAGTCAGTGGCTCAAGCCCATTAGCCATTACTCTGGAGAAAGATGAGGCTTTCTGTTCTCGAAAAGATGTATAGCCTCAGAAACCCTGTACAGACAGGTGGCTCTGAGTCAGAGCCAAGCCCATGGCACTTAGCAACAACAGTAATGGCGATAGAAAAATGGCAAGCCTGTATGTACCCTGTCAAAGGTGGGAAATGTTTGAGACCTGACAAACCAAGGCAGTTCCTCCAAGTAACACCTCTCACAGACTTTACTTCATAATTATTGGAAGATTTCGATTTCCCTCTAAGTGCCGCCTTTTCTGCATCCCATAAATGTTGCTGTGTTATTATTTTACTATCACTCAGCTTGAACTATTTTCTAATTTCCCTTAGTGCTTCTTTGATCCATGATATAGAAGTCTTTTGTTTCACAACCAGAAATCTGGAGTTTTCCTAGATTGTCATTGATTCCTAATTTAGTTCTGTAGTGGTTATGAAACGTACACTGAATGATTTTAATCATTGCAAATGTATTGAGGGTGGTTTTATAGCCTAACATATGGTCTAGCGTAGTAACAGTGCCATGTGCATTTAAAAATAGCATGTATTTCACAGTTGCTTCTGTGTAGTGTTCCATAAATATCAGTTAGGTTAAGATGGTTGATAGTGTGTCTCATAGCATCTATTGTTCTTATTGATTTTTGTCCTGATGCTGTATTGATTAATGAGACAGGGGTATTAAAATCTTTCATTATAATTTTAAATACACTTTTTCTCCATTTAATTTTATCAGTTTTGCTACATATACTTGAGGCCATGTTATTATGTGTATAAACATTTATAATTATTATAGTTTCCTCATGAATTGATCATTTTATCATTATGAAGTGCTCCTATTTATTTCTGTTAACACTCTTTCTCTTTGAGTCTGTCTTACTGGTATTAACATAGTCACACCAGTAATCTTACATTTACCGTTTGTATGGCAGATATTTCTGCAGCTTTGCATTTAAAGTGTATCTCTTGTGATGCAGGGTAGTTGTGTGCTGTCAAATCGGTTCTGCCTCACAAAGGCCTGTATAGGGTTTCTGAGGCTGTAAATCTTTACAAGAACAGAAAACCTCATCTTTCTTTCAAGGAGCAGCTGTGGATTCAAACTACTGACCTTGCAGTTACTAGCCCAACTCATAAACCACTATACCATGTTGTTAGATGCCATCAAGTCAGTTCTGACTCAGAGCAAGCCTGTGAACAATGGAGCGAAACACTGTCCTGTCCTGCACTTTCTCCTAAGTGTTGTTAGGCTTCAGTCCATCATTGCTGTTTCAATCCAACTCGTTGAGGGTCTTTCTCTTTATCAAGGACCCTCCACTTTATCAAAGGAGTTATGGTGGCACAGTGGGTTGTATGTTGGATTGCTAATTGCAAAGTCAGCAGTTCAAATTTACCAGCTGTTCCATGGGAGAAAGACAAGGTTTTCTGCTCCCATAAAGATGTACAGCCTTAGAAACCCTGTCCAGGGTCACTATAAGTTGGAACCAACTCCATGGCACACAACCACCACTACCACCACCACTTACTTTACCAAGTGTGGGACTGGTCATTACTGACAACATGTTCACAGTACAAGAGACAGTTTAATCGTCTTCACCTCTAAGGAGCATTCTGGCTGTACTTCTTCCAAGACAGATTCTTCACCAACATTATAATTCAAATGCATTGATTCTTCTATTGGATTGCTTGTTCATTGCCCCATTTGACAGGAATATGTTGTTGTTAAGTGCTGACTAGCTGGTTTTGACTCATAGCAACTCAGTATAGGGTTTTTGAGGAGCGGCTAGTAGATTTGAACAGTTAATCTTATGGTTAGTAGCCCAGTGCTTATGCTACAGGGACACAACAGAACTCCACATACATATGTTACTGTTGTTAAGTGCCATCTAGTCAGTTCTGACTCATAGCAAACCTGCATAGGGTTTCCAAGGAGCAACTGGTAGGTTTGAACTACAAACATTGTGGTTTGAAGTCCATTGCTGATCCTATAGCACCACATACATATGAAGTGATTGAAAATACAATGTTTTGGGTCAGGTACACTTTAGTCCTCAAAGTGACATCTTTGCACTTTAACACTTGAAAGAGGTCTTTTGCAGCAGATTTGCTTATGCGGTTTGATTTCTTGACTGTGGCTTCCATGAATGTTGACTGTGGATCCAAGTAAAATTAAACCTTGACAACTTCAATCTTTCTCTGCTTATCATAATGTTGCTTATTGGTCCAGTTATGAGGATTTTCGATTACTTTGTATTGAGGTGCAATCTATATTGAAGGTTGTAGTCTTTAATCTTCATCAGTAAGTGCTTCAGTCCTTTTTGCTTCCATAGCTGTGTCATTTGCATATTGCAGGTTGTTAGTGAGTCTTCCTCCAATCCTGATGTCATATTCTGCTTCATATATTCAAGCTTCTTTGAGTACTTGCTAAGCACACAGATGGAATAAATTTGGTGAAAGAACACAGCCCTGATGCACACCTTTCCTGATTTTGAACCACTCTATATCCCCTTATTCTATTCTAACAATTGCCTCTTGGTCTATGTACAGGTTCCCCATGAGCACAATTCAGTGTCCTGGAATAACCATTCTTTCCAATGTTATCCAAAGCTTGTTGTGATCCACACAGTCAGACACCTTTGCATAGTCAACAAGGCAAAATTAAACATCTTTCTGGTATTATCTACTTTCAGCCAATGACATCAACAATAATATTCTTAGCTACATGTCCTCCTTGGAATCTACCTTGATTTTTCTGTCATTGCCTTGTCAATGTACTACTACAAACATTTAAAATTTATCTTCAGCAAGATTTTGCTTGCACATGATATTAATAAAATTATTTGATGATTTTCACATTCTGTTGGGGTAATCTTTTTTTGGAATGGGCACAGATATGGATTCCTTTCAATCAGTTGGCCAAATTTGAATCCTGAGTATTCCAGCTGGTGAGGTCTATGTGTATAGTGGCCATTTATGTTGGTGAAAAAAAAGACATTTGCAATGAATAATATTCTTGCCAAATTTTATCATGTGATCCCCAGAATTGCATCTATAGACAAGTGAGCACTTTCAGCACTGCAGCCATTTGTTGAAAGATTTCATTTTGTATTCCATCAATTCCTGGAACTTTGATTTTATCCAATGCCTTCAGTACAGCTTGGACTACAATATCATTGGTTCTTGATTATACGTTACCTCTTACTATGGGTGAATATGGGCCAGTGCTTTGTGGTACAGTGACTGTATTCCTTCCATTTTCTTTGGATGCTTCCTGAATCATTCAGTGTTTTGCCCTTGTTGTTGTTGTTAAGTGCCATTGAGTCAATTC
>NW_006408523.1:41402041-41403405 GCF_000296735.1 Chrysochloris asiatica
TGGCATTGTAAACCATATGGTTGTCTGAATATGGCTCATACTAACCCATTTTAGTCCACTATTACCTAGGATATTGACCTTTCAGTTCCATTTCATTTGTTTACAACTTTCATTTTCCTTGTGTTCATACTTCATACATTCCATATTCTAATTAACGGATGTTTGCAGCTGTTTCTTCTCATTTTGTGCTGTGTCTCACAGCAAATGAAGGTCCCTAAACCTTTGCTCCATTCACATCATGAAGGTAAACTCTACTTTTTTAGAGGCAGCTCTTCCCCCCGTCATATTTTGACTACCCTCCAACCCGAGGGGTTTATCTTCTGACATTATATCTGACAATGTTTTGCTACTATTCATGAGGTTTTCAGTGCCTAATCATTCAAAAATGGTCTTCGTGTCCTTCTTCCTATTGTTTTTGTCTCTAAGCTCCAGTGGCACTCCTGCTGGAATTTAAAATAATGGTGCCATAGCTTCCAGCATCACACAAGCCACCACAGTGTGACAAACTGACAGATGGGACGTGGTTTCCAATATTATCTAGTAGAAATTTCTTTGGTGATGGAAATGTCCTATATCTGTGCTGTACAATATAGTAGCCACCATCCACATGTGACTTTTGAGTACTTGAAATGTGACTACTCTGACTAAGACACTAAATTGTTACGTTATCATTTATTTAAATCTAAATGCTATATATGGCAGTGGCAATCATATTGCATAACCAGCTTTAGTTCATTAGCATTGTTGATATGGTTGGATATATGTCTACCATTTCCTTTTTCTGTTTTGTGTCCTTCGTCAATAATTTATATTGATATAGCTATAAACCATCAAACTCTTCTTTATCATATGTAGCTTAACTCCATTCCTTTCTGACATTATTTGAAACACTATACTCAACATTTAATACTCATATGAATGATTTTCAACAGTTTGAAGAATTTTCTAAATTCCTTTAGGTGGACTATACCCTTCCTTCCCTTGTGACCCCACTATATGCAATCCATTTCTCTCATGGGTCCTCTGATAACTTATGGATTGGGTAGACATGCAGTGAGGAGCTCCTTCAGCAACAACACAGAACACCAGACCAAGCATGCTCAGTGAATGGTGCTAGAACTCTGAACCACATATAAAGGACTATGTAGAAGCTTAGAAGGCTTACAGCTAGGGGAATTTGTTGCAGAATCAAGAAATCCATTGCTTTCTAATTCAAGATGATCAGCTACTCCTGGAGCCACCATCTTGGGAGAGACCAAGCGGGGGAAAGATCAGAACAGCCACAAACACCTAACAGAAGCACGGAGATACAGGTGTAGACATTCTTTTTTTTTTTTGGTATCTGTTCATTAGTCTCTTACTGT
>NW_006408523.1:41404131-41405431 GCF_000296735.1 Chrysochloris asiatica
TTTAAAAAAAAAAAAAAAATTCCTTCAGTCTCATGATAAGTTCTAGATAAGGTCCATAATAAGTTCTAGAGTAGCATTTTTTATCTGGCATGGGCTGAACAGATGTTAACCAGCTATTCCTCAGATTCATCTGAGTGAGAAAGTTTTGAAAGAGTATCTCCTCAGAAAATCCCTAACAGTACCTCCCTTGTCAACACTGTGCTTTGTTATGATTAGTGGCAATCAAAACACACATAATGGAAATAATTAACCAGCTAAATGGATTCAGGATTCCAGAAAAAAAGTTTAAAGAACTCTCTCAGAGGTTGTGAAACTGGAAGCAAAATATTTGGTATTCACCAGGGAGACAGAGCAACATAATGAATGTCTCTACACATTACCCACCAACTTCTAATGTCAAAGATGAAGAAATTGGATATTTCTACCAAATTCTGTAGCCTGAAATTAATCAAGCATACAATCAAGTTACATTGATAATTACTAGTGATTGCAAGGCAAAAACAAAGAAAAATCAGCATTAAAAATTGATGCCAAACAACCTTTTGGATAGAGTCCTAGTGTGGCACTGTAGGATCAGCACTGGATTGTGAACCACAAGATCAGCAGCTCAAACCCACCAGTTGTACCTTGGAAACCCTATATAGGTTCACTATGCATTGGAACCAACTCAATGGCACGTAACAACAACAACATGAGCAAATGGAGTCCTGGTGTGGTACTGTAGGATTAACACTGAAAGCAAGGTTGGTTTGAAACCCACAAGCCTCTGCTGGGAAACCATATACAGGGTGACTAGGATTCAGAGCAACAACACGGACACAATATTAAATGGTGAACAAAGCATCAAAAGAATATGGAAGGAATATAAATCACCCCACCAAAAAGAATTAGTAGATATTCAACCATTTCAAGAGATAGCACATGATCAAAGGCCAATGGTACTGAAGTAAAAAGTCCAACGTGCACGGAAGGCATTGGCAGAGAGCAAGGCTCTAGGCATTGACAGAATACAGACTGAAATCTTTCAACAAACTGTTACAGCAATGGAAACACTCACACATCTATGCCAAGAAATTTGGAAGACAGCTAAGTAATCAACTGATTGAAAAAGATTCATATTTGTGCCCATTCCAAAGAGAGGTGACTCAACAGAAAGCTGAAATCATTAATAACACATTCAAGCAAAATTTTGCTGAAGATAATTGAAGAGCAGTTGCAACAGTACATTGACAAGGAACTGCCAGAGGTTCAAGCTGGATTCAGATGGGGACATGGAATGAGGGATAGCATTGCTGAAGTC
>NW_006408523.1:41405821-41407261 GCF_000296735.1 Chrysochloris asiatica
TGATGAAGACGAAAGACTACAAACTTCAGTATGAACTTCACCTCAAAGTACCACTGGACCAATAAATAACATCACAATAAATGGAGAAAAGATTGAATTTGTCAAAGATTTCATTTTGTTTAAATCAACTAACAACACTCATGGAAGCAGCAGTCAAGAAATCAAATGATGTATGGCATTAGGCAAGAGCAAAGATGTCAGTTTGAAGACTAAGGTGTGCCTGATCCAAGTCATGGTATTTTCAATAACTTCATATGCATGTGAAATTCGGACTTTGAAAAAGGAAGACCATAGAAAAAAATGATGATGCATTTGAGTTATGGTGATGGAGGGGAATATTAAAAGTACTGTGGACTCCTAGAACAAACAAATCGAGATTGGAAGACGTAAAGCCAGAATGTTCCTTAAAAGTCGGGAAATCAAAACTTCATCTATAAGGAGGAACCAGTTCCTGGAGAAGGACAACATACTAGATAAAGTGCGAGTCAGAAAAAAGATCGCAAGATCATCAATAGAAAATTCACAGAATGTTCCAATACTAAAAGCCAGGGCTCAATTTCCTTGATTTATAAAATTTGAAATAATTCTATAAAATTATTTTTATAGAGAGAGGAAACTAGCCTACCTAATGTACCTACCTTGAAAAACAAAGACATAAATGTTTAGTAAGGTAAAAATCAACAGAATGTAATCATTTTACAGCATTTAACTATGGAGAACTGGCACATTCTTGATTAAGAAAGTCAATTGGACACAACTCATCTACCCACCCACCACCCCGCCCCAAATTAGGGGTAGATGCTATAAACGAGATCATGACAGCAGCTGTACAATTTGTGCACTACTCAGATATGCCATGCCCAAGGGTGATTGGGGTTTGAAATCTAGTCCAAGCTTTGTTTCATGTCTATAACAGCTGTACTTTGTGGTGCAGGGCTGGCCCAACTCAAAGAAAAAACACATCTGCCCAGTGGGAGCCTTTTTAACATTTATTCCTCACAGCTAGCACTTTTCTTAATTTGTTAAAGGGCCTTATATGGCCTGGCTAGGACCCAAGGAAAAGATCAGTCTTTCATTCGATGTCATCCTTCATGATATGCATTAACTTGGTTTAAATATAAAATTGCTTGTGTTAAATCTCTAACAGGAGTCCTAATATGGCACTGTGGATTAATACACTGGACCACAAGGTCAGTTTTAATGGAAAGAACCGTGGTTCAAACTCACCAGCTACTCCTCAGAAAGCAAATGCAGGGTTGCTATGAGTCAGCCACGAATGCCTGACAGAACCGCAAAGATACAGATGTGGACATCATTTTTTGATATCTGTTCATTGGTCCACTTAAAACCAAATGGCCACCACTCATCTGTCAGTCTGTCGTACTGTGGTGGCTTGTGAGTTGCTGTTATCCTGAGGGCTGTGCCACGGGTATTTTAAAT
>NW_006408523.1:41410021-41430799 GCF_000296735.1 Chrysochloris asiatica
ACCAAACTTTGTCTCTCATACTTCGGACATATTGTCAGGAGGGACCAGTCACTGCAGAAGGATATCATGTTTGTCAAGGTGGAGGGTCAGAGAAAAAGAGGAAGACCTCCAATGAGATGGATTGGCCAAGTGGCAGCATCGATGGATTCAAGCGTGGCAACAGTAGTGAGGTTGGCCCAGGATCGGGCAGTGTATTGTTCCACTGTGCATAAGTTTGCTATGAGTCGGTACCAACTCGATGGCACCTAACAACAACAACATGAGTCTGAACTGACTCGATGGCACTTAACAGCAATAATGACAATAATTTCTAGCTTGTTTCATTCATTCAACAAATATTTATATTGTCCTTTGACTGCCAGGTACTAGGTGAGGCAAACTACCAGGAACAGAACATGGCACTTGGTCACAAGGAGCTCTCAGTCCAAAGACCCGGAGACAAGTCAACAGAAGATCATAATATAGAGTTACTGCTAGTCCTTTGTGGAGCTAGATTCTTAAAGCGCTCTGATTACCAAAATTGAAGTTGGTAAAATTAAGATATGGAAAAAATTCAAAGGATCCCATTTCCATAACAAACCAGATTTCCCCAGGCTAAAAACCTGCTCTAGCAGTGAATATTTCTTTTGACTTAATGTTCCATTATTCAAAAAAACATTGTTGGATCATTGTGATCTGGTAAATTATGAATTTGTTACCAATTTGTTGAAATTTTTTGAGCTCTGAAACCAGGTCCCCTAGGTCTCATCCAAGCTCCTTCTTTAACTGGTATACAATCTGGGCAGGTTCTGGGCCATGCATGGTTCCTCATTTGTCAAATATGCTTTATAATAGTAATTCTTAACATACAAAAGTACTATGAGGATAGCATGAGATAACAAATGGGTCCCTATTTTTTGCATTTATTTTCAAACCTGACATTACTGGCAAGTTTGAATTTAATGTTTGTTGGTTTCACTAATATACCACCCTGGTTAATTTACATATTTTAACAATTTTTCAATATTTCTTTTATGTACCTCATGAGCCTTTCACAAAATATCATGACAGTTGAGGGATGGTTCTCTGAATCTGAAGAGCATAGAGTAGTGTTAGAAATACTTACTTCTGAAGTCATACAGTCCTGAGTTCAAATATGCCTCTCTCATTTCCCAATTTCAATGCATGGGGCATCAAATTCACATCATAATTCATGTGTATTTGTCTGCACATGTATCCTTTTCTACTTGAAAATCTATTGCTAAATTGACAGGGATTTTTTTTTTTTTTCTTTTTTTTGATCTTGTTTTGTTTTTGCAATCTTGATATTTAGGGAACAGTAATTCATGTAATGGCAAGAAATTTATTTAAATTCCCCAGGTCACTGTTCCTTTGTAAACCTATTTCATAAATTGATATAAAGAGTAAATGAAATAAATGATACATATGAAATGCCTGCTTTAGTTCTTGATGTGGAATAAATGATTTATACATGATGTCCATTAATAATTTGTATCCACAGTTTGTGTTGAGATGTTGAAATACAAATAGATCCCCTTTCTCTGAAGTACATCATAATCTGGTCCCCATGATAGTCTACAACAAGAAGTCATTATGATAGTCTAGTTGTTTGTTTCTTTGTTTGTGTGTTTTAAAGGGAATACAGATCTCAAATTTTGGCTTTTATATAAGTTGTTGCTAGGTTTGAGCCCATTGCCAATACCGTTGTGCCAATCCATCTTGCTGTGGGTCCCACTCTTCTTTGCTGACTCTCCACTTTACCAAGCATGATGTCCTTCATTAGGCATTGGTCCCTACTGATAATATGTCCAAAGTATCAGTGATAAAGTCATTGGTGAGCTTGAACCACCGACCTTGAGTTTTAAACTGACCTATACAGGGTCACTATGGGTTGGAACCAACTCAATGGCACTTAACAACAACACAGAACTCTTAGACTTTCTTCAGAATTTTTTCATTCTTTTTCTGATTGTTCTTCTAGTATACTAGTATTAAGAGATTTATCTCCCTTACGCACAACAGAACACGTCTATCAAGCTTGAGAGGAATCTTTTCCAAATCACAAAACTTTTGATTCATAAAAGATTTTGTTGTTACTGAAATCTTAGTATTAATTTTCTGAATATTTACTTGCAGGGTTTGTATTATTGCAAATTTTGTGTTTATTTTGTCTGTTTGTTCTTGTAGCTTTTTCCTGTATTTTTCTAAAGTTTTTATGTGTTTTCCTTGCTTTCCTTTATCTTTCTGTCAATCTGTTGAAGATACAAAAATACCATCCCCATGAGTTCTTTTTCAGTTAAATACATTACTTTTTTTCCCTCAGAAATGTTTGCTGGCTCTGTATCTTGGTTATTTGTTTGAGCCATTCTCTCTTGCTTCTTCATATGAGCTAAAATTGTCTGTTGTGTCTGAGGCATTTTGAGGTTGTCATATTTGCAGAAGCAAACAGTGCAGTTGTTGTACCCTGAGGGGAGATGTCTCTCTCTGGTGTGTTCCTGCAATTCAAGGACCTCACAAGATGGTTGTAGAAGGGATGTGACCACAGAGTTGCTGGCCCTACATGGACTTCCTATTGACCTCAGTGTTATCTGTGTTCAAGACACTCAGTTAGGAAGTAGTTCATGGGGCCCTTGATGGAGCTGGTTTCAGTATCTGTTAGGACCACAGGGAAGCTGAGGGCAGGGCAACTGGTTAAATACTGGTCTGGTGACTCTACAGGATTTTTTGTAGATCTGGAACTGAGTCCACATGTATCCAGGACCAAAGTGTCACACAAAAGCAGACAGCTGACCCCCAACTCGCACTGGTGTGGCTCCCAACCACATGTCTCCAAACTCCCTGACAACAGGGTCTTCGCTGGAGGTGAATAAGAATGGGAACTGACCACACCTTTGGTCACCAGGGGAGCATGAAGGAAAAAAAGAAATTGTACCTTTCCCATTGTCTGCACAAACTCGTTCTTACAGGCCTCTCTCTGCTGTCAAAGCTGCTCACAAGATGGTTGAGTTATGTCTGGCCAGTTCACCAATCAGTCTCCCTCTCTCACCAATTCAGCCTCTCCTCCATTCACCTCTCTAACCTTTCTTCTGAAGTTCAAAGTGCCAAACTTTTCATATGTATCTATTTTATTTGTTCACGTATCTTTGTTGTAGAGGGTCCATGTAATGCATCTGCCTAGTCTGCCATCTTGCTGGAAGTGCAGTTCTTGGTTTTAAGAACAGATAAAAGTATAGTTTCTAGAACTTAACTACATAAATTGTAGTCTTCTCATATTAATGCATATTGTTGTTGTTATTTGCCTTCCATAACTCATAGTGATCCTATACACAAGAGAACAAAACATTGCTCAATACTGCACCATCGTAGCAGTAGCTTTTATGTTTGAGCCATTGTTGCTGCCACTGTGTCAATCCATCTTGTTGAGGATCTTCTCTTTTTCACTGACCCTTCACTTTCCCAAGCATGATGTCCTTCTTCAGGTAGTGGTTCTTCCTAACAAATATATGGGAGACCCAAGCTAACCATCTGACATCTAAGGAACATTCTGGCTATCCTTCTTCCAACACAGATTTGTTTGTTCTTCTGGCAGTTCACAGTACTTTCAATTTTCTTTGCTAAGACAATTCAAATGCCTCTATTCTTCTAAGGTTTTCATTCAACATTGTCCAACTTTCATATGCATATAGGTCAATTGAAAACGGCTTCAGTGGGTTGCAACTTAGTCTTCAAGCTGACATCTTTGCAATTTAACTTTAAAGAGGTATTTTGCAACAAATTTGTCTAGTGAAATATGTCACTTGATTTCTTGACTGCTACTTATATGTGTGGTGCTGTGGGTTAATGTGCTAGACTGCAAAGTCAGTTTGAACTGCCAGGTTAGTGGTTCAAGCTCACCAGTCACTCCTTGGAAACTCTACACAGGGTCTCTATGGGTCAGAACTGACTCGATGGCACTTAACAACAGCAACAGCTTATATGAAGGTTGTGGATCCAAATAAAATGAAGTCTTTTTTTTATATAATTCCTATCTTTTCTCTGTTTGTTGTGATATTATTTATTGGTCCAATTGTGAGGATTTTTGTTTTGTTTACATTTTGGAAAAATTTGCATACAAATTAACTTCTCATTAACAATTTCTATACATATTTTTCATTGGTATTGGTCACAATTTCTACAATGTGTCAGCATTCCCATTATTCTATTCTGATTGTCCTGTTTCCATTAATGAAGCTTCCTTGACCCCCTTACAATCTCATCTGTGATTTAGGACAAATGTTTACCATTAGGTATCATCTGGGTGATTGTTTAGAGGAGCACAGTACTCATGGGTGGTGTTATTTATTTTGATGAGCCACACTGTTCGGGTTGATGAATGACCACTGGGAATGGTTTGAGTTCCAAGTTTGAAGTATATCTCATAGTCTTTAGTGGTCCTCTAGATCTACCAGTACAATACATCTAGACTTTTTCAGAAATTTAAGTTTTGTTCTACATTTTTCTCCCTTCCTATCCAGAAATGGAGTCTTGGTGTGGTGCTGTGGGCTAATGTGTCAGACCATAAAGTCGTTTGAACTGCAACGTCAATGGTTCAAGCTCACCATCAGCTCCTTGGAAACCCTATACAGGATCACTACGGGTCATAATCAATTCAACAACACTTAACAACAACAACAATCCAGAGACATCTATTGTGTTGGGTCAGAACCATCAATAGTGGTATCTTACTAGTTCTAAGACATTCTAATGCAAGTTCATGGACAGTAATTACTTTAGTTGCTGCTGTTGTTAAGTGCCATCAACTCGGTTCCGACTCATGGTGACTCTGTATAGGGTTTCCAAGAAGCAGATAGTGGGTTTCAACTAAAAATTATTTGGTTTGCAGTCCAGTGATGATCCTACAGTACCACACCAGATGATCAATTACTTTAGTAAGATATGACAATTTAAGTCATAGACTTTCTCCACATTACTTTAGAGTAAAGATGTCATTTTTGGTTATTGGCCCCTGCATAGTTCTAACATGCTCTTTCCCTACAGTCCCATCCTTTGAACCACGCTGATTTTTCTCCCAGAAATGCTTTTCCTAACATCTCTACTGTAAAAAGCATACTTATCCTTAAAGGAATGATTTGAATATCAGCTCTGTAAAGCCTTCCCTATTTCCCAAGATAGAACTAATCACCTCACATCTGTGATTCCTGGCAGCATCACTTCTGTTGGAACGTAGCCCTGGTATGTCTTCAACTGTAGGTTAACTGGGTTCCTCAAAGGTTTATCTTTGTTTCCCTAGAGTTACTATTGTGTCTATATACACAGAGTCCTATGACAACTCTCATGGGCTCTAGGCACTTTTGCTTCTGGTCCTCCATAGAACAATGTAAAAAGTTATATTGTATGATAGCATTGGCATAAAGATAAATATACATACTAACATTATATATTGAAATGTTTTCTTAGGCCTAGAAGTTCATTTTTTTGTCTTCTGATTTCAAAGGAAAACACTTCGTTGATCCCCTAAAAGCATTTTGGACTTGAGACACTGTGCCTAGTGTGTCTAATGGATAAATCAGCCTTGTGTGCATTGTTCTCACATATTTGTCTTTATGTTACATACAATCTACAGCTTAACAGCATATTCTCTGAAGGAATTGAGGACTAGCTGCAGAATCTGGGGGTGGCGTCCATCTTCAAGGGATTTCTGTGACAGAAGACACTTTATTTTTCTTATTGAATACTTGAAAATATAAAAGAATTCCTTTTGGTTTTCATTCTAATTCTGACCACAGTTTGTGGACTAAACATTCTCTTCAAGGAAAATTTAACTAGATAGAACTGGAGCCATTACAGTCATTTGTTTTGTTTGGAAACATACCAATTTATGGCAATATTTGAGTTACTCAGAAATAAAATAGCTACCATTTGCATGACACTTGACAATTTACCAAACATTTTCACATACATCACTCACTTGATGTGCACACCAAGCCTTGGTTTCAGATCATTTGTTTCTCATTTGGCAGATGAGGAAAACAAACCTCAAACAAATTAAGTGACTTACCCAAGGTCACACAGCTGGTGGTGCAGAATCTGGGATTCATGCCCAATTCATCTAATTCCAGAGTCTTATATTCTTTTCACTAAATCATGCTTTACACAGAAAAAACAAGTGTCTGTGCAAACAAACAGAAAATGCAAGACTCATATACTGCATTGAGGTTCTTTCAGGAAACAGAATGGCATTTCTGCAGATTTAATTGTGTTGTGGGTTTAGCTCCAAAGCTGTTTAACAAGAAGATAGTTGACAAGATCACTTATTTCCAAAACAAATAAAAACTAACAACAATATTTTGAATTTATATATTTTAGGATCATGAACTTTTATCAAAATTATGATCACTATTTTAGAGATGTATAGCTAGGTATAGATCTAATTTCAAGTCTTTGCTCTTAGGAGTATAAGATGTGCCCTCTGCCTTCTTTTTCATCTAAATTTCTTAAGCCTCACCTTGGAGTAAAACTCATTTATATACTCTTTTGGTAAACATAAACAAAAATAAACTTGATCTTGACAGTTTTCTTCTATTTAACTCATTTGTTCCTGAAAGAAGCAATTTCTTCACAAAAGAAGAAGCAGGCAAAAAAAAAAAAGGAGACTGGAAATAGCACTGAGCAAGTTTGATCATAAAGAAGACAAAATCTTGCAGAGCATGAAGTCTAACTCATACATTGTAGTTGTTGCTGTGTGCCACCGAGTCAGTTTGAACTCATAGCTACCCTGTATCTAGATATAATAACAGCTTATTAAAATTAGTCAGGATGGAATCTTATATTTGCAATATACAAAATAACTCTTTCAAGTACAAATGAGATAGTAGCTTTCATAGTCAGGAAGTGACCTTGAATTTAATGTGATCATGTCATCTTGATTCAATTTCATTTTGATTACTCACAGCAAAAGGACTAGAAATAGTTGTAAGATTCTTATGATATACATTTTTGACGTTAAAAAATATATATGTAATATTTTATTCAGAAATGTAAATTACATTAATTTAACTTCCAAAATGTTTTATTTCTGCTTATTTACCATATGTTGTTGACTTCATTTGCAATATGCATACCAACAACTATATTGTATGTGTTTAATATATGGCCTCATTTCATTTTACATTGCATATTCTTCAACTCTTCGGTCTTTAGAGTAAAAAACAAAAGGTATATTTCAGATCCAACCCTATGAAAGTAGCATCACACATGTTCTTTATCTATAGCAGACACCCACACAAGAGAATTAGCAATTCAACCAAATGCTGTATTACAATCCAGCTCAATACAGCAATGAAGTACTTGAGGCAATATTTGCACAATGTGTGTGTTCCTTGTACTCAGACAATTTGTTACCATAGCAGTAAATTTTATCTGAAATTCCAAGAGCAATATTTGCTCCCCCACATTTCACTGATTGGCACATGGAATGGTCCTCAAATTTTGGCTAAATATTTTTGGCACTAAGAGGAAACAGTCAATACAGATGGGATACTTCACAAGACAGATGGACTTCTAATACCAGTTTATGGAAGTTCTACTATGGGCAAGGAAGCCCTAATGGCACAGTAGTCAAGATACTAACTGAAAGGTCAGTGGTTTGAACCCATCAGCCACTCCACAGGATAAATATTTACTTTCCTAAAGATTACAGACTTGAGAACTCTATAGGGCAGTTCTGCTGCATCTTATGGGGTCACTAGGAGTCAGAATCTATTCGAAAGGGCAATGAGTAACTATGAATCATATCCAGCACTAGGCATATCAGGATGCAACTTTACATATAGCCTCAAAGAGCTCAACGGCATTCTGAAAGGAAGACAAATGTAAGTGAATTGTAACAGAAAGCAGAGAAACAAATGGAAGCCAAAAAATTATAACATAGGCTTTGAAACTGAAAATATTATTTCATTGACAACAATATTTTGTCAACTCAAGCAAGTTATAAATTTTAAAACAGATGTTAGAGATGAATCGTGACTTGATATTAACAAAATTATTTTCCTTTTTGGTCACCCCAGATATGAGAAAACCCACTATACCAAACGCTGTGAACTCAATTACAACTAGTAGCAACCCTGTGTTTCAGAAGCTGTGAATCTTTATGGGAACAGAAGGCCTCCTCTTCCTCCCACTGAGTGGCTAATGGATTCAAATTGCTGCCATTGTGGTGACTACTCCAACACACAGCCACTACACCACCAAGGCTGCTCATTGTTAGTTGTTAGGTGACTATGAGGTTCTGACTCATAGTGACCCTGTGCACAACCAAATCAAACATTGCACTGTCCTATACCATCTTCACAATTGTAATGGTTGAGTCTGTTGTTGCTGCCATTGTGTCTGTCCATCTTACTGGTGGTCTTCCTCTTTTTTGCACTGTTCCAAGCATCTCTACAAATCAGGCTGTGAACTACAAGGTCAGCAGTTCGAAACTACCAGCTATTCCATGGGAGAAAGATGAGGCTTTCTTCTCCCGTAAAGATTTACAGCCTGGGAAACCCTTTACAAGGTCACTATGAGTCGGAACCAACTCCAAGGCACAATACCACCACCACCACCAAGCATTTCCTGACAAAGCATGAGAGACAAAATCTTGCCATCTTCTCTTCTAAAGAGCATTCTAGCTGTACTTCTTCCAAGATTTGTTTACTCTTCTGGTAGTCCATAGTACTTTCAATAATCTTCACCAACACCATAATTCAAATGCACTGATTCTTCCTTATTCACTGTTCAACTTTCACATGCATATGAGGCTATTGAAAATACTATGGCTTGAGTTGAGCACATCTTATTCCTCAAAACAACATCTTCTACTCTTTAAACCTTAAAGAGGTATTTTGCAGAAGTTTTGACTAATGCAATTCAGTTTGATTTCTGGCACTTTTGGAAAAGCACTGGACTGCTAACAGCAAGGTCAGGTGTTCAAACCCGTCAGCCACTCCTCAGAAACCCTATGCAGGGTGAGTAAGAACTGACTCAAAGACATTTAATAACAATAACACTTTCATTAGTGTTAATTGTAGATCCAAGCAAAATAAAATCTTTGACAACTTCAATCTTTTCTCTGGTTATTGTTGTTGTTAACTGCTGTTAAGTCAGTTCTGACTCATAGCGACCCCGTATAAGGTTTCCCAGGAGTACCTGGTGGATAGGAACTGCAACCTTTTGGTTCACAGTTCAGTGCTGATCCTACAGAACCACACCAGGAGTCCTTTCTTTTTATGATGATATGATGATATTGTTTATTGATCCAGTAGTGAGGAGTTTTGTTTTCTTTACATTGAGGTGCAATCCACATTGTAGACTATAGTCTTTGATCATCAGCAGCAAGTCTTTGATCATCATCACCTCTTTCCTTCCAGCAAGCAAGATTGTGTCATCTGCATATCACAGACTGTTAATGAGTCTTCCTCCAATACTGATGCCACCTTCTTCATATTATCCAACGTCTTGGATTCTTTTCTCAACATAACTATGAAAACTATGAATAACTATGAAAGCTTATAACCCTGGTGTACACTTCTACTGATTTTAAATCATCCAATATCCCCTTGTTCTAACGACTGCCTCTTGGTCTATTTTGTTGTTGTTGTGAAGTGCTGTCGAGTCGGTTCCAACCCATAGTGACCCTGAACAGCGTTTCCAAGGCTGTAAATCTTTACAGGAGCAGAAAGCCTCATCTTTCTCCCACGGAGCAGCTGGTAGTTTCGAACTGCTGATCTTGCAGTTCGCAGCCTGATTTGTAACCACTACGCTACCAGAGCTCCTTATAAGGTCTATGTTTTCTGAAGCATTTATTATGTGCCAATTACTATGTTTTGAGTTCTTTGAGCTAGGTGTTAAGTCTTCATCCTGATGTTCCTGGTGATTGGCACATACTTAACCCATGGTTATCCATTGCCCCCCAGAGTAGACTCCAACTATTAGGAGAGAATAGAAGTGCCCCCTAGGGTCTTGAAGCTGTTAAATCTTTAGGAGATCAGACTGCCACATCTTTCTTCCATGAGTTAGAACCACAAACTTTCAGTTAGCAGCTGAGTGCATTAACCAATGCACCACCAATGCTAATTTTTAGTCAAAACTTAACACATCATTTCTGATGACAATCTCAGGAAATTCATAGCTTTTTAAAACAAAAAAAATTTTGTTTTCACTTTTAGTAAAATTATTGTTTTTGCTGTTAAGTGCTGTCAAGTCAGTGCTGACTCATAGCCACCCTGTACAGGGTTTCTGAGGAGCAGCTGGCGAGTTTGAACCACCAACCTTGTGATTCAAAGTGACCTTGAAGTCGAGTGCTTATTCTACAGCGCCACATGAGGAGTATAATCAACAATGACTTGAATAGGTCAACTTAAAATATTTTTGCATCTTCATAATGTTTTTTCCATCTAGTTGAAGAAATAGGATTGGAATAAAAAAATACAAGAAAGTCATCAGCCTGACTTAGCTATTGAAATCTGCCAAGGTTCAGAGAGCTTTTGCCAAATCAGACAAAGCAGAGAATGCATGAATTTTATTTTTCAAATCTCAGTGACATTTTGGTAAAGGGAGTTTTTTTTTACATTGGAAAGTATGAGAAATCTTAAAAAGACAAGCTGCACTTAACCCTTTAGGAGAGCTAATACATCAACATAGGATTCTGACAAGGATTTCTTCATTTGTATAACCAAAATGTGGCCAACTTTCAAAAGTGCTACTGTTTGCTACAACAGTTCATAGTCTTTGTCACCTCCAACAAAGACTTTACTCTCCTTAGAAAAAAGACAACATTCAAAGTCCTTTCAAAGCACACCTAACATCCCAATGATATACATTTATGCTTTTTGCACATTAAAGTAATACAGGTGTGACACATGAATACTGTTTTTTTAAAACCTGCACAATAATAAATGCATAAGAAATTTTTATAATTAACCAGCAAAATTTTGAATTGCAACAAGCAAATTTCACCTGCTCATGATATTATTTAGAGGTGAATATTTGTATTTTATTTGATACTAAATAATTAGGTCTTGCAACTGCTTAGCCAAGTAGACATTGTTTGGTGACATTCACTGTGTCTTGAGTAATTCACAAAAATGATATATAAATTTTAGAGTATTTGATCTCTGTAGTATAAGTACAGGGCTACTAACCACAAGGTTAGTGGTTTGAGCCCACCAGCCACTTCAAGGGAGAAATCTTTGCTCCCACAAAGATTTACAGCTTCAACCCTATACAGGGCCAGTTTCAGCCAGAATCCACTCAACAACACTTAACTACAACAACATTCTTGTGGAGCTCTGGTGACATTTACTGTGTGTTAGGCATTGGGCTGCTAACCACAAGGTCAGTGGTTCACACTCATCAGCTGCTACATGGGAAAAAAGATAAGACTGTCTGTTCCCATAAAGATTGGTGGTGGTGGTGGTTGTGTACCATGGAGTTGGTTCCGACTCATAGCGACCCTGTACCAGGTTTCCAAGGCTATAAATCTTTATGGGAGCAGAAAGCCTCATCTTTCTCCCATGGTACAACTGGTAGTTTCGAACTGCTGACCACGCAGTTCGCAGTCTGATTCGTAACTGTTACACTACCAGTCTCAGAAACCCTATATAGGGTTGTCAGAATCATATGATACTTTATTGGTCAGCAATGCTTATTTCTCCTAAAGGATGGGTGCAGCTTATCCTTTCAAGATTTCTCATACTTTCCAATGTTTTTAATAAAAAAAAAAAAAGTCTCCTTACCAAAATGTCACTGGGAGTAGAAAAATAAAATTCATGCATTCTCCACTATGTCTAATTTGCCAAAAGCTCTCTGAAATTTGGCAGATTTCAACAGCTAAGTCAAGCTGCTGACTTTCTTGTGTTTTTTATTCCAATCTTATTATGTCAAATAAGTAGGAAAAACTGAATCAACTCAATAATAGTGGATTTGCTTTGGTTTTTGGTGTATTCCAGTGGAGAAGTTCTAGTGGCATAGGATAAGCTAAAGGTCTTCAGTTCGAATCCACCAGTCACTCCAAAGGAGAAAGCTGTGGCAGTCTGGTTCTGTAAAGACTTATAGCCTTGAAAGCCATCTAGGGCAGTTTTGTGCTGTCCTGTAGGGTCACCATGAGTCAGAATAGATGATGCCAGGTTGGGTTTTGGACTTTGGTATGACAGATGGAATTCCTGGATGGTACAAATGGCTAGGCACTTGGCTACTAACTAAAAGGTTGATGATTCAAATCCATCCAGAGGGACTTTGGAAGAATAGCTTTGCAACTACTTCTGAAAACTGACTCATTGAAAGCCCTATGAAGCACAATGAGACTCTGAAACACATGGGTATGCCACAATAGTATCTTGTCTGTTTTGTTTTGTTTTGATTTTGTTTTTGCAATAGAAGTCTTGTAAAATTTAAATACCAATGCAAGTAGCATAACATTGCAGCCAGATGTTAAGAAAAACTGTATAAGAATAAATAAAAAGGTATAGTTAAAACTAACAAAATTATTAAAACTTACAATATACAAGGCCTCTTAGAATCTGTGGGTCTCAATGTATGTCAGGGTTACAGTAACTAGTTGTACTCTACTTTAAAAAACTAAAATATAAGCTGTTACTCTCCCATGTAAACTATCACTCAATTCATAATAAAAACTTATAAAAAAGAAAAAGAAAAAAGAAAGGATTTTAAAAAATTAAAATAGGTCTGCAACTGTCAATTCAGTTTACAATAAGGAAATTAACTCTACTATGAACAAAAAGACAACACCTGGAATAAAGACACTCCCATAAAGGAGTCCTGGTATGACACTGTGGGTTAATGCACTGGACTACAAAGTGGGTTTGAACTGCGATGTTAGTGGTTCAAGTTCACCAGCCGCTCCTAAGAAACCTATACAGGGTAGCTAGGGGTTGAAACTCACTAGACGGCACTTAACAACAGCATTGTAATCAAAACAGATATTCTCTAGGATTCTGGGAATAGAGTACTGATAAGATGCCAGTGTTCTGAAAATATAAAGAAATGTTTAACCAAACATAAAGTCTCTTCAGAAGTTGGCAGAAGTGACAAACACTGTGTAATTTCTGGACTAAGGTTTTAAGAGGTCTGGGAGCCTTTTGATCTCCTGGAAAACAGCTGCTATACTGTATGCTGAAGGAAAGGATTTACCACTCAATCCTGCCCTGCTGAGGCACCAGACATAGGAAGGAGGGATGTTTTGATGTTCTACACCAAGTCCAGCCAACAAATAATGGCAGCTATGTCACCCTACCTGACCCCAGATTGGGCAGAATAACTTCAAGTTAACCATAGGAGAAATAATAAATTATTAATTCAAGCCACTAGCTTTTAGGATAGTTATATGAAATTGTCAAGGACTTCATTCTTCTTGGATCAACTATCAACACTTACAGAAGCAGCAGTCAAGAAATCAAAGGATGAATTGCATTAGGCAAATCTGCTGCACAAGATATTTTGAAAGTGTTGAAGAGCAAAGATGTCAGCTTGAAGACTAAGGTGCGCCTGACCCAAGCCATGGTATTTTCAATAACCTCATATGCATGCGAAAGCTGGACAGTGAATAAGGAAGACCATAGAAGAATTGATGCTTTTGAGTTATGGTGTTGTAGGAGAACACTGAAAGCATCATGGGCTGCCAAAAGAACAAACAGATCTGTGTTGAAAGAAGTGCAGCCAGAGTGCTCCTTGGAGGCCAAGGTGGCCAAACTTTGTCTCTCATACTTCGGACATGAGACCAGTCACTGGAGAAGGATATCGTGTTTGGTAAGATGGAGGGTCAGAGAAAAACAGGAAGACCCCAAACAAGATGGACTGGTCAAGTGGCAGCATCGATAATCTCAAGCGTGGCAACAGTAGTGAGGTTGGCCCAGGATCCGGCAGTGTTTCATTCGGCTGTGCATAAGGTCGCTATGAGTTGATACCAAGTCGATGGCACCTAACAACAACAACATATCAATAATAATAAAACTCCCCTGTATAGAATCGTTTCCAACTCTTAGTGACCTTGTAGAACAGAATAACACTGCCCCCCAAGGGTTTCCATAAATCTTTATGAAAATACTGCCACATCTATCTTCCCAGGAGTGGCTGTTAGATTCAAATTGTCAAATTTCAGGTTAGCGGTCAAGCACATTAAACACTGCACCACTAGGGCTCCTTATACAGCAATATTGTTGTTGTTGTGAAGTGCCCTCGAGTCGGTTCCGACCCATAGCGACCCTGTATAGGGTTTCCAAGGAGCAACTGGTGAGCTTGAACCACCAAACTTGCAGTTCAAACGGCTTTGCAGTCTGGCGCATTAACCCACAGCGCCACACCAGGACTCCACTAATAATAAATAGATCGCTAAAATTTGAAGCAAGTCCAATGGAAAAAAGTTCTGAACTAGTGTCTAGACAACAGTAGAAAAATATTTAAACTTTTTTAAAAATTATTATTTCAAAGCAAATATAAAATGTTAAACTGCTTGGAAATTATTCCATAAACTTCTAAAAAAAGTCATAGGTCAAAGAAGGAAGCATAACTTTCCAGAACGCTTCGTGAGAGGCGAAGGCTCGGCGGCTGCCGGAACTGCACAGAGCAACGCGCTCCTTCCAATTCCCACACACCAACCTCGGCCTGCTCAACGGCTATAGAAAACGGTGAAGGAAACCACTTACTATCATGTTTTGGGGGTCAAACTCAGTGCTACCCAGGAAGAGTTGATAAAAGCTTAAAGGAAACTGACTTCGAAGTACCATCCTGATAAGAATCCTAATGAAGGCGAGAAGTTTAAACAGATTTCTCAAGCTTATGAAGTGTTCTCTGATGCAGAGAAAAGAGAATTATATGACAAAGGAAGAGAACAGACCATCAAAGAGGGTGGAGCAGGCGGTGGTTTTGGTTCCCCCATGGACATGTTTGATATGTTTTTTGGAGGAGGTGGAAGGATGCAGAGAAAAGAGAGGGGAAAATGTCATGCACCAACTCTCAGTAACATTAGAAGACTATATAATGGTGAAACAAGAAAACTAGCTCTGTAAAAGAATGTCATTCGTGACAAATGTGAAGGCCAACACGGTACGAAAGGAGCAGTTAGAGTGCTGTCCTAACCGCGGAGGGACTGGGATGCAAATAAGAATTCATCAGATAGGACCTGAAATGGTCCAGCAAACTCAGTCTGTGTGTATGGAGTGCCAGGGCCATGGGGAACGCATCAAAAGGGTGATGGGGAACATCGAGAAGGTTCGGAGATGGGAGAAGCGTTGAGTGACTGTGGACAACACTTCTCTTCGTATCTTCAAGTGGGTTCCAGTGGTGGATCCCCAGGAAAAGGACCGACGCCAAGCAGGTGGTGGTGCAGAGAGATCTCATGGCTGGGAGCTGCGGGGTAGGGGCGCCAGTCCCCGAGGGGGTGGTCCTCTCATCCTCCTGGATCTCAATGATGAGAACAGCAACGAGAGTTTCCATTCAGAAGGGTCTCTGCAGAAGGGCACCCCCCAGCCCAGCCGCCCTGAGTCACCTGCCGTTGGACCCCCAGATGGAGTCCCAGAAGAGGCTCAGCACCCTCAGGTGGACCAAGAGAGAGATCCCCAGGGGGCATGACTGCGGGTGGCACCGATGAACCCCCCATGCTGACCAAGGAGGAGCCTGTTCCAGAATTGTTGGAGGCTGAAGCCCCTGAAGCTTACCCCGTCTTTGAGCCAATGCCACCTGTCCCCAAGGCAGTCCAGGGTGACATAGAGGATTTGGAGCGTGCCACACACACATATACTCAAGTGCATCTGCCCAAATGCCCCTGATCCCTGAGAAGCCGGCCTGCCTATCCTGCCACCCCACTGCCCACTTTGAATTTTTACAAATAAAGACCCTTTTATAGAAAAAAGTTTTTTAAAAAAGTAAAAGTTGCAATGGAAGGAAGATATTTCAAGAGAAGAAGATCCTAGAAGTTCATATTGACAAAGGCGTGAAAGATGGCCAGAAGATGACATTCCATGGTGAAGGAGACCAAGAGCCAGAACTGGAGCCAGGTGATATAATTATTGTTTTTAGATCAGAAGGACCATGCTGTTTTTACTAGACAGGGCGAAGATCTTTTCATGTGTATGGACCTACAGCTGGTTGAAGCATTGTGTGGCTTCCAAAAGCCAATATCCATTCTTGACAACTGAACCATAATCATCACCTGTCTTCCAGGTCAGATTGTCAAGCATGAAGATATCAAATGTGTGCTAAAGGAAGGTATGCCGATTTATCGTAGACAGTATGAAAAGGGGCACCTAATCATCGAATTTAAAGTTAACTTTTCTGTGAATGGTTTTCTGTCTCCTGATAAACTGTCTTTGCTGAGAAAACTCCTACCTGAGAAGAAGGAAGTAGAAGAGACTGATGACATGGATCAGGTAGAACTGGTGGACTTTGATCCTAACCCGGAAAGACGGCGCCATTACAAGTTGTTGTTATGTGTGTACTAAGTTGTTGTTGTTCAGTACCATGGAGTCGGTTCCAACTCATAGTGACCCTGCAAAGGGTTTCTGAGGTCTTAGACCCAAAGACCTCACTAGTAACTTCAAGGAAGAAATAGCATCAACCTTATACAAACGCTTCAAGAGAATGTAAAAGAGGGAACATTTTGCAGCTACTTTGTGAAGCCAAAATAACATTAGTGTGAAAACCTAAGTTGTCGTTGTTAAGTACCGTTAAGTCGATTCCAACTCATAGTGGCCCTGCACAGGGTCTCCAAGGCTGCAAATCTTTACCGGAGCAGAAAGCCTCATTCTGACATTGCCTATTGACATTAGGCAAACCTGCTGCAAAAGACCTCTTTAAAGTGTTCAGAAACAAAGATGGCAATTTGAAGACTACGGTGCACCAAGCCATAGTATTTTCAATCACCTCACATACAGCTTTCCAGTCCTGAATCTGGCTTGAACCTCTGACTGTTCCCTATCATTGTACTTTTTCAGCCATTTTTAAATTATCTTGAGCAATTTTGCATGTGATATTAATGATATTGTCTGATGGTTTCCGCATTCCATTGGGTCCCGTCTCTTTAGAATGGGCACAAATATGGATCTCTTCCTGTCAGTTAGCCAGGTAGCTGTCTTCCAAATTTGTTGGCATAGGTGCGTAAGTGCCTCCAGTACTCCATCAGTTTGTTGACTATATCAATACCAATATATCAACAGATACAGGAGGGAAACATATAATAATTGTTAGCAACCATTTGCAATGAAAAAAATCCCCAAACTGCAAAAAAACTAGTAATAGAGAATGCTATAGATTAAAGATTGCCACACATTCTTTGCTACTCCTTACCTGGAGAATTGGACTCAAATTCCCCTCCTTTTGAATCAGGGCTGGTCTTAGTGATCTTCTTGACCAATAAAATGTGGGAAAAGTGACATTCTAGAACTTCTCAGTTTGGTCATAGAAGCCTCTCAATACCTGAAAATCAGATTTGTGTCCTGGAGCAACATGACCAATAAGCACACTCTATGGTAGAGTAGAAAAGAAAGTTTATTAGGAGATGACACCAAAAAGAAAGTTTATTAGAAATCTGGGAGCGCTTATGCCTGCTAACCAGGGATTCCCACAGAGCTTAGAGTACAGGGTTTTTATGTGCTTTGTAAAAGTTAACAGTCACATATACGCATTCTATTTCCAATGTTGTTGTGAAGTGCCGTCGAGTCGACTCCGACATATAGCAACCCTGTACAGGGTTTTCGAGAAGCACCTGGTAAGCTTGAACCGCTGACTTTGCAGTTCAAATGGCTTTGTAGTCTGGCGCATTAACCCACAGCACCACATTTTTATCTATGAGAGGAACAACAACAACAAAAAAAGCAGGTTTAATAAGTTCCAAATGTTACGTACCAAAATTCTTACTACAGTGTAAATTTTATTGTTGAGTTTGTAACAGCCGAAGCTGGGATGTTGTTGTTAAGTGTCGTGGAGTTGGTTCTGACTCAGAGTGACCCTGTACATGGTTTAAGAGGCTGTAGATCTTTATGGGAGCAGAAAGACTCCTCTTTCTCCCATGGAACAGCTGGTAGTTTTCAACTGCTGACCTTATGGTTCATAGCCCGATTAGTAACCACTATTTGGTGAAACCTCAAATGCTCCAAAATCTGAAGAGGGGAAGGAGACTTTTTTATACAGGAGTGCTGGGCATTCCATATGAGTCACAAGTTAAACTACTTGTTGTCACAGACTTTCTGCACAAGTAAACTGCATACACAAACAGTTTCCAGAACCACTATGACCCATCTATATCCTGACACGTTGTTTCTCAAAAAGTTAAAGCTATTTCTCTTATCTCTCTGGGAGGAAACTTGTAAAGCTTTATGGAAAATATTATGCATTTTTCTATAAAATTCTGGGTATCAACTTGTAGTTTCCAGTCAATCTTGGAAGATTTTCTCTGGGAGAACTGAGCTATAATAGTTCCAGTTGAAGCTAGTCTTCCAGTCAGCTCCACCAGGCGGCAGATATGAGGTAAATCACCTACCAACTTCTTGTTAGGTGCTGTGGAGTCAGCTCCGATACATAGAGACCCCATTCACAACAGAATGAAACATTGCCTAGTCTTGCACCAATCTTAAAATTGTGACATTTGAGCCCATTGCTGCTGCCACTGCATCAATCCATCTCATTGGGGGTCTTCTGCTTTTATTCTGACCCTCCACTTTATCAAGCATGATATCCTTCTTCAGTGAGTGGTCCCTCCCGATAACAAGTTTGAAGACTAAGAGACAAAGTCTCACCACCCTGGCTTTGAAAGAACATTCTAGCTATACTTCTTCCAACACATATTGGTTTCTTCTTCTGACAGTCCATGGTACTATCTCTATTCTTCTCCAACACCATAATTAAAACGCATCAATTCTTCTCTGGTTTTCCATATTCATTGTCCAACTTTCACATGCGTATGAGGCTATTGAAAATACTATGGCTTGGGTCATGTGCACCTCAGTCCTTAAACTGATATCTTTGCTCACGAACACTTTAAAAAGGTCTTTTGAAGCATATTTGCCCAAGGCAATACACCATTTGATTACTTGACTGCTGCTCCCATGAGTTGGATGCAAGCAAAATGAAGTCTTTGACAACTTCAATCTTTTTCTCTATTTATCATGATGCTATTTATTAGTCCAGCTGAATATCTCTGAATGACCTGTATCAATACCATAAGAAATAGAATAATACAACATCTCCTATTTAAGTGGGATAAGATGTGTTTTAGGCTGAGTTTTCTAGAGAAGCATAAACAGTAGAATATATATATATTTGTTGTTGTTGTTATGTGCTGTGGAGTCGGTTCTGACTCATAGCGACCCTGTACAGGGTTTCTGAGGCTGTAAATCTTTATGGGAGCAGAAAGCCTCATCTTTCTCCCATGGAACAGCTGGTAGTTTCGAACTGCTGACCTTAAGGTTCTCAGTCCGATTTGTAACCACTACACTACCAGAACTCCTACCATGAGAATAAGCACATCTTAACTGCTAAACCACTGGAGATCCTGGGCTACTCAAGTTGACAGCAAACCCTAATATTACAGATGGTGACTACTTTCTAACTAGCTGTGGAAAATCTGAGATATTGGAAACTGCTGGATTTACAGAATGTATCCTATTTCTTTCATGAAAATTTGGGTAGGCAAATATTTTCTCTAAGTCCCAGATGGTAAATATTTTCATCTTGTAGGACAAGAGGTTAAAAAAGAAGTGATTGTGACTCTGTAGGATAAGCACTGGACTGCCAAACCTAAAGGTCAACAGTTCAAATTCACCAGCCTCTTCTTGGAAATCCTATATGGAACTACCTCAATGGCACTTAACTACACATTATCTAGGTTCTTATATAACAAAAGAAACTTCTTCAAAATTTTTATTGAAATCATTGAAAATTACAATGTTGATAATTAAGCACAAATTGTTTGAAATACAGAATTACTAATGAGAGGGATGAAATTGTTTTGTTGGGGAGAAAGCATTTAGCTTAATTGGGGCTCAAAATTAGTGTGTTCTGTCATCAAATACATTATAAATGTTTATCTGAAAAACGATTCTTAGATTACAAAGCATGCAAAGCCAGGCGGCAAGCCAGGTTTGGTTCACAGGCTGTAGAGTTTGCCAACTTCTGCACTATAATCTAAGAAACTTACACTGAGTCGTGTTTCTGAAAACTCTTCTGCAATTAGACAAACACATAAGATCAATGTGATTGTTGTTGTGTAGGTCCTTCTGTTAACTTTGGACAGAGCAGGGGAGATACACAAACATTTGCTGTGTCCCTTTATGTGATTACTGAGACATACAGTGAGGGCGATGAGGATCTTTGCCCTTTGAGCTTCTTCTTACTTCTTTTCACACCTATTGACTTCATTGAAGACCTCACTCCTTTAGAAAGTCTCCTTATTAGTTCTAGCACAGGATCCTAGAACAAATTTCTGTTGTTGTTTAAGTGCCTCAGAGTCAGTCCCAAATCAATGCGATCTTGTATAAGATTTCCAAGACTTTTAAAAGCTTCCGAGGAAGCAGAAAGCTTCATGCTGGTGGGCTCAAATCACGGACATTGTGGTTCAAAGTTCAGTGTTTATTGTATGGACCCATCGTGCTACTTTCTAGCCCTTAAAATAATACCTTTACATCTTAAGGCTCTGGGTGATTCAGACTCTCCATCTATCCCCCACTAAAAAGAAAAATCCTCGAATCTCAATCAATCAAGTGTGTTTAAAATATCTTTTAATCTAAT
>NW_006408523.1:41431009-41431691 GCF_000296735.1 Chrysochloris asiatica
AACTGCTGACCTTGTGGTTTGCAATCCAATGCTGATACTACAGCACCACACCAGAAACCCTCAATTAATTTAGAGGTTAGCTATTTCATGCAAGAATCTCCCCAGTACCTTAAGGAGAGACCTAAATACATTTTCTATCTCTTCCTCTAAGTATGTTACAAATCTCCTTAACTACAGGAAGGCTGTTGCTAAGAAATACAATGTTGTGCTTGATCTAAAACAAAAACTAATACTGGTAATAAAAATAATTATGTGATATTATTGTTTCCTACCTGCAATTACTTGCAAGGTTTTTTTTTATTAAATCCACCAGACTCTAAGTAGAAAATTATGTGATTTGAGGTGACTTGATATTCCTAGAAGAATTCCAGTAACTCCTACTAAAAATTGCACACTAGAATTAAATAAATTCACATATTGCTAACAAATAAACATTCTTTAACAATTGAATTCAGTTACTCTATAATTGAAACAGCACTATGTTGGAAAAAGCAGCCATTTAACTGTCACTAAGCACCCTCACGTTGTCCCATTTAGTTTCTTTTTATAAAAACATTCATTTTGCCCCTTCTAAGACTGAAACTTAAAGAGAACATATGAGCTGGCATGTAAGCTTGCTGGTGACCACATTGGTCTACTGGTGAATGGAAGAATATATCCCACCTGAATTTAGAGATCATCT
>NW_006408523.1:41436125-41437084 GCF_000296735.1 Chrysochloris asiatica
AAAATAGTGTACAATCCAGAAAGCATTAAAAGAAGATGGAAGAAAAACACAGAGTCACTGTATCAAAAATAATTGGTCAATGTTTAGCCATTTCATGAGATAACATAAATCAATAACTAAGAAAGAAGTCCAGGCTACACTAAAGGCATTGGCAAAAAACAAGGCTCTAGGAATAGGTAGAATGCCAATTTAAATGTTCCAACAAATGGATGCAGAGCTGGAGGTATTCACTCATCCATACCAAAGCATTTGGAAAACAGTTACCTGGTCAACCAACTGAAAGGAGTCAGTACTTGTGCCCATATCAATTGTGATCCAACAAAACACAGAGATTATCCAACAATATCATTAGCAGCACACGTAGGTAAAGTTCTGATGACGACAATTTTTTAAATGATTGCACCAGTGCATCAGTGGACAACTTCCAGAAATTCAGGCTGGATTGAGAAGAAGACATGGAATGATGGCTATCGTTGTTAACGTCAGTTGGATCTAGACTAAAAACAGAAAACACCAGAAAGATGTTTACCTATGTTTTACTGATCATACAAAGGCATTTAACTATGTGGGTCAAAACAAATTATGGAATGGGAATTCCAGAACACTTCATGGTGCTCATACTGAACCTATACATAGACCAAGGATACTGTGATGTTTAAACTCGGGAAAGCTACATAACCTTTCATTATACTATTCAACCTGTATGCTGAGCAAATAGTTCAAGAAGCTGGATGATCCGAAGAATGCAGCATCAGGATTGGAGGAAGACTCATTAACAACCTGCACTATGCAGATGACACAACCTTACTTGCTGAAAGTCAAGGATTTGAAAGACTTACTGATGAAAATCAAAGACTTCAACCTTAAATAGGATTACACCTCAACATAAAGAAAACAAAACTACACACAACCAATAAGTAACATCGTGATAAATTGAGAAAGACTGACCTTGCCAAGGA
>NW_006408523.1:41438043-41455736 GCF_000296735.1 Chrysochloris asiatica
GACCAGCTGCTCTGAAAAGGATCACATTAGAATGTCCTGGGTAAAGTGGGAGAAAATGTGCAACAAAACTCAAAATTATTTTTAAAAAACAGGCTTACTAGTCTGAAAAAGACTGAAGAAAACTGAGACTATGGCTCTTGTCCATCCATCAGGTCTGGAAAGGAACTCATCCTCATGGTCCAATGTTCAGCCAAGCAGTAGATAGTTATATAGGGGGGACAACAACACTAGTAAGGTATGCTCACCATGAAATGGTCAGTCAATCAAAGTCAAAAGGGCAACATTTACCTAAAGACAAAGTTGAGAAGGGAAAGGAAGGTGAGTAGAATGGAAATAAGAACCACAGGGAGGAAGCAGGATGTCTGTTGTTACATGGAGGGAATTTCAATTATTGAAATGAAACCAAGTGTATGATTTGTTGAATGTAAAACTGATGCTCGTGTCTGTAAACCTTCACTCAAGTCACAATAAAAATTATATATATTAAAGAAGGACTGATGCCTTAGAATTAGGGTGTTGGTGAAGAATATTTAACATACCATTAACTGCCAGAAGAATGAACCAATCTATCTTGGAAGAAGTATAGTCAGAATGTTACTTAGATATGAGGATGGGGAGACTTCTTCTTATGTGTTTTAGACATGCTACCAGTAGGAACCAATCCCAGCAGAAGGACATCATGCTTGGTAAAGCAGAGGATCATTAAAAAAGAGAAAGATCCTCAAAGAGATGGATTGGCACAGTGACTGCGACAATGGAGGAAAATGTCACAATTAGGAGCATGGTACAGGACCTGGCAGTGATTTGTTCTGTTGTGCACAGGGTTGCTACTGTTGGAACCTACTCAACTGGGGCCTAATAATAGCAACACATTTATATGTTCTAGAGATTAGGATGTGGGTATGTTGGAGGTGGGCATTATTTAGCCACAAATTTGGGCAGGCTCAAGAGCTGATCATGTTATAAGAGGCAAGGTAACAGACTCAGTAACAAGGCAGATAAGGAAATGAGAAAGGTTACCTGCTCCAAAGTGACCATTTATGTTATGGATTGAAGTATGTCCTGCAAAATCTAGTGTCATAAATCTTAAATTCTATGCCTGTGGTCAACATTCAACCTTTTCAAGAGGTAGCATGCAATCAAGAACCAATGGCATTGAAGGAAGAAGTCCAAGCTGCACTGAAGGCATTGGTGAAAACAAGGCTCCAGGAACTGATGGAATACAAATTGAAATGTTTCAACAAACTGATGCACTGCTTGAGGCATTCACTCGTCTATAACAAGTAATTTGGAAGACAGCTACCTGGACAACAGACTGCACATTTGTGTCCATCAAGGCAGAAACCCACCAGATGTGAAAATCATCAACAATATCACTAATAACTCATGCAAGTAAAATTTTGCAGATAATTCAAAAATGGTTGTAGCAATACATCAACAGAAAAGGAACTACCTGAAATCCAAGGCAAATTCAGAAGAGGACGTGGAGCCGTGGACATGATCGCTGATGTCAGATGGACTTTGGCTGATTGCAGAGAATTCCAGAAAGATGTTTATTTGTGCTTTACTGATTATACAAAGGCATTTGACTGTGTGGACCATAATAAATTATTGCTAACATTTCGAAGAATGTGAATTTCAGAACACTACTCATGAAGAACCTGTATATAGACCAAGAGGCAGTCATTAGAACAGAACAAGGAGCTTCTAAATGTTCCCAAATTAGGAAAGTTTCCAAATCAGTGCATCAAGGTTGCATCCTTTCACCATATTTATTCAATCCGTGGGAGTGCAGTGGCTTCATATGATAAGCACTGAACTGCAAACCACAAGGTTCACGGTTCAAGCCTGGCAGTTGCTCTACAGGACAAAGATGAGGCTTTCTGCTCCCTCAGAGATTTTTAAAGCCCCAAAACTGTATAAAGGGTCTCTATGTATCAAAACCAACAGAATGTCATGTAACAACAATCTGTACACTGAGCAAATAATCCCAGAAGCTGGATTATATGAAGAAGAACATGGCTTCAGGATTTGAGGAAGATTCGTCAATTGCCTGTGATATACAGATATACAGAGTATTGTTTGCTGGAAGCAAAGAGAGCTTGAAATACTTACTGATGAAGATCAAAGCCTTCAATATATATGATACCTCAATGAAAAGAAAACAAAATCCTCACAACTGGACCAACAAATAATATCATGATAAACAGAGAAAAAAAAAGTGACATTGTCAAAGATTTCATTTTATTTGGATCCACAATCAATGCTCATGAAAGCAGAAATCAAGAAATTAGACAGTGTATTGCATTAGATAAATATTCTGCAGAAGACCTGTTCAAAATGTTCATGAGTAAAGATGTCAAGTTTGAGAACTAAGGTATGCCTGACCCAGCCATGGTAATTTCAGTTACCTCATACACATGTGAAAGTTGGATAATGAGTAAGGAAGACCAGAGAAGAATTGATGCATTTGATTTATGGTGTTGATGAAGAATATTGAAAGTACCATGACTTCCAGAAGAACAAACAAATCTGTTCTGGAAGAAGCACAGCTAGAAATCACCTTAGAAGCCAGGATGTTAAGACCTCTCTGAGATTTTGGATATGTCAGAAAGAACCAGTTCCTGGGGAAGACTGAAGAAACCCTCCCGAAAGAGGAGTAGGACAGAAGGCAGCTCTCACAGCCTGCTCACTTTGGTCCCCGGAAGTGCATGTGTGAAGTGGAGGGGCAGGTGTCCTGCCCGGCCCTGGTGCTGTTACCCAAGGAGATGAGGGGGGAGTACAAAGCAGCTCTGAAAGCCATTGTCCAGTACTGAGGCCTCAGCCTCTGGAGCTGGGGAGACTGGGCCTGACCATAGGGATCTTGGTCTGGGGTTCCCTTGGCCACAGGAGAACCCTGATCTTGTCTGCCCCCAGAGAGACTTTGGAAATGTTTATAATCAAAGGGCCCAGGCCCCCTTTTGTACACAGCTGTGCAAAAGGATGCTGAGCACGGGGAGAGAAACTGCAGCTAAACCGCTAAAGGGACACTCTCACCCGGTCCTGCCAACAAGCTGTTCCTTCATCTATCTGGTCCTCACCTGTCTGGTCTCAGAAGGAAAGGAGGAAGGCCTGAGTGAGGACAGGGCTTTGAGAGGGGAGGCTGTATGGCCAGCTGTGGACATCTGTCTCAGTCCCTCTACCCTTTTGGCCTCATGTCTTTGGCCAGACCCTGCTCTGGTGAACGGAGAGCTGTGGGGTTGCGTCTGGCTGGAGCCCTGTCTTTCACTGGAAGTGTGGACCTCAGACTCATTCTTTGGATATCCACAGGCACCCCTCCATGGTGCTCACCTTGTAAAGCAAAGTTGCCCAGTCCTTTCCTTCAGGTGCCAGGGATGGAGAGCCTGTGGGGCAGACAGAGCAGTCTCAGGCCTGCACCTCCCAAGTCAGCCACAGCCAGCCATTGCTGCCCCATCGCTGTGTCCATTCAGTCGGTTTCTAGACAGAGGAGGAAAGGAAGAAGGTGCTCTGAGTGATGGTGTCTAACAGCTGCTGCTTAGCCCCTGTGGTTCACAGTCCTTCCCACAAAGGACACCAATGCAGCTTTCACTTCAATTATGCTGCTTCCAGCCCTTAGGAGGATTTGGAGCCCTCTAGCGTAGTAGTTACAAATCAGGCTGCGAACCTTAAGGTCAGCAGTTTGAAACTACCAGCTGTTCCACGGAAGAAAGATAAGGCTTTCTGCTCTCATAAAGATTTATGGCCTCAGAAACCCTGTTCAGGGTAGCTATGAGTCGAAACCGACTCCACCACACATCACAACAACAACAAGCATGGTAGTTACGAATCGGGCTGCAAACCTTAAGGTTAGCAGTTTGAAACTACCAGCTGTTCTGCCGGAAAAAGATGAGGCTTTCTACTCCCGTAAAGATTTACAGCCTCAGAAACCCTGTACAGGGTCGCTATGAATCGGAACCGACTCCACAGCACATCACCACCACCACCACCAGGGTGACTTTACCCGAAGTGACAGGTTGCCTTAGTTAGTTGAGTAAAAGATGTATCAGCAGGAACCACAGAACCCCCAAGTTTCCATCACAACTTTACCTTTTTGGATGCAGTAGGGCAGTGAGAAAGGAACCTTAAAAGGATCAGGAACAACAACCCAAAAGTCCATCAACAATGAACGAATAAATAAAATGTGGTCTATACAAGGGTAAGTCAAAAAATGTTGCTGCAAAATAATAGACACCTCGATTAAACAAATACATCAAAAAAAATTAATAGAGGAGAGATTTGGTAAAATCGATGCCAGGAGACATGGAAAGATCCAAGGAAGCTGAGGAGACAAGAACTTTCCTCCAAAGCCAACATGGTATGTGGAGCTCAGTAGGGATCAGAACATTTGCAATAAGAGTTGCTTCCATTTCTTATCAAACTCTTTATTAGAGTAAATTCCCTGTTAACGTACTTAGTGATCTGAAGCTATGGAAAGTCATGACTGCTAAATTTGAAAACCAATTAATTCCATTCAGACCATGAATTCTGGTAATTATTACAGGCTCCTAAAAGGAATCCCGGTGTTGTACTGCGGGTTAATGTGCTGGACTGCAAGGTCGGTTTGAGTCACCTACCTTGAGGTTCAAGCTGATCTTGAAGTTTAGCACATTAACCCACAGCACCATGACAGTGGACAGTGTAAAATAAAAAGTTTGATAATTTTTTCAGAGACTCTGATCAATTAGATATTAATCTCCTAAAAGGAGCCCGGTTGCACAGTGGCTAAGTCCTTGGCTGCAACTGAAAGTTCGGCAGTTCAAATCCATAGCTCCACAGGAGAAAGTGTGCTTCCTAAAGATAAGTTTTGGAAACTCTGTGGGACCGTTCTACTCTGTCTTTTCTGGTCATGGTCGCTATGAGTCCAAATGGACTCAACAGCAATGGGTGTTAGTCTCCTAGGGGCACTATTAAATAAGAAACAACGAAAACTGGGTGACCTATAAAAACAGAAATTTATTGACTCACAGTTCTGAAATCTAGCAACAAATACAGAAAAGAACCAAAGTAATGTTTGGTTTCGAAAGCAGTGAATTTGATTTGTTTTTATGTTTTGTTTTGTTTTCCTTCTGTTTCATCTTGCTTTACCAGAATTTCCAAGCCATTTTTTAACTTTACCTAGTTACATGCAATCTTGCAGCCATATAAGGTGAATATACTTTATGAATATTTTACATTTCCACCAATATCTATTTGCTAGTATACAGTTCCACCATTCAGCTGTCAGTTTATCGTACTGTGGTGGCATATATGTTGTTGTGATACTGGAAGGCATGCCACTAGTATTATAAATACCAACAGTATCACTCATAGTAGAAAATTTTCAGTTAGTCACTGAACCTTATGAATAGCAGCGGAACATTGTCAGATACAATATTTGAAGATGGTCCCTCAGGTTGGAAGATACTCAAAATGAGAAAAGGGAAGAACTGTCTCCTCAAAATAGAGTTGACCTTAGCGACTGGATGGAGCAAGACTTTTGGGACCGTCATTTGCTGATGAGGCACAACTCAAAATTGGGAGAAATAGCTTCACATATCCATTTATAATCAGAACATGAATGTATAAAGTAAGAATCTAGTAAAATTGAAAGTTATCAAAAATTAAATAGAATGCATAAAGATAAAAATACTAGGCATTAGTGAGCTGAAAGGGATTGGTATTGGCCATTTTGAGTTTACTATGACAGGAACGATAAAATTGAAGAGAAATATATCACATTCATCATAAAAAAAATTTTTTTTTCAAGCTCTATCTTAAAGTATAATTCTGCCTGTGACAGGATACTATCCACACACTTACAAGGAAGACCAGTTAGTACCACTGCTATTAAAATCTAGACACCAATCACTAAAGCCACTGATGATGAAATAGAAGAATACTACCAACTTCTTCAATCTGAAATTGATCAATCATGCAATCAAGATGCTTGATAATTACTGTTGATTGGAATGTGAAAGTTAGAAACAAAGAGCATCAGTACTTGGGAATTATGGCTTTGGTGATAGAAATGATGCTGGAGATCACCTAATAGAATTCTGTAAGCATAACAAGTTATTCATTACAAATACCTTTTTTCAAAACATAAAAGGCAAGTATGCACTTGTTCCTCACAAGACAGAAAACACTGGAATCAAATTGAATACATCTGTGAGACGAGATAGAGGAGAATCTCAATATCATCAGCCAGAATAAGGGCAGGGACAGACTGTGGAATAAACTATCAATTACTCATTTTCAAATTCAGGCTGAAGCTAAAGAAAATTAAAATAATTTCACAAGAGCCAAAATATGACTTGAGTATATCCCACTGAATTCAAAGACAGTCTTAAGAGCAGATTTGATGCATTAGGCACTGATGATCAAAGTCCAAAAGAGTTGTGTGATGACATCAAGAACATCATGCATGAAAAAAGCAAAAGGTCATTAAAAAGACAGGAAAAAAAGAAAAGATGAAATGGATGTCAGAAGAGACTCTGAAACTTTCTATTAAGCATAGAGAAGCTATAGCTAATGGAAGAAATAATGAAATTAAAGAGCTGACAAGGGGCAGCTCCAGAAGACAAGGTCAAGTATTAATGAAATGTGCAAAGACCTGGAGTTAGAAAATCAAAAGGAAAGAACACGCTCAGCATTGCTTAAACAGAAAGAACTGAAAAAAGTTTCAAGCCTTGACTTGCAATATTGAAGGATTCAATGGACAAAATATTGAATGATGCAGAAAGCATCAAAAGAAGATCAAAGGAATACACAGTCACTGTACCAAAAAGAAATGGTCAATGCTCAACCATTTCAAGAGGTAGCATATGATCAAGGACTGATGGTACTGAAGAAAGAAGTCCAAGCTGCACTGAAGGCACTGGCAAAAAATTAGACTCCAAGAATCTATGGAATATAAACTGAAATCTTTCAGCAAATTGATACAGCACAGGAGACACTCATCTATGCCAAGACATTTGGAAAACAGCTAACTACCTGGCCAAACTGATTGGAAAAGTTTCATATTTGTGCCCATTACAAAGAGAGAAAACCCAACAAAATGCAGAAATTAAACATTATTATTAGTATCACATGCAATTAAAATTTTGCTAAAGATAATTCAAAAACGGTTGCAACAGTGTATCTATAAGGAACGGCCAGAAATTCAAGTTGGATTCAGAAGAGGACACAGAACAAGGGATACCATGGCTGACTTCAGGTAGATCTGATACAGAGAACACCAGAAAGATGTTTACTTGTGCTTTATTAACTAAAAAAGGCTTTTGACTGGCTTTTGACAGACTGTGGATAACTTTTCGAAGAATGGTATTCCAGAACACTTAATTGTGTTCATGAGGAGCGTATACATATACCAAGAGGCTTATTGCAAGTTGTTAATGTCTTTTTCCAATTCTGATGCCACATTCTTCTTCATATAATCCAGTTTCTTGGATTATTTGCCTAGCATACAGATTGAATAAATACAGTCAAAGGATACAACCCTAGAGCACATCTTTCCTGATTTTAAAATGCACTAAAAAATTTGCAATAAGCGGATGATGCAATCTTACTTGATGAAAGCCCAGAGGATTTAAAATATTTACTGATGAAGATTAAAGATCACAGCCTTCAGTATGGATTGCACCTCAATGTAAGGAAAATAAAAATCTTCACAACTGGGCCAATGAATAACATTGTGATAAATGGAGAAAATATTAAAATCGTCAAAGTCTTCATTTTGCTTGGATCCACAAGCAACACTCATAGAATCAGCAGTCAAGAAATCAAATGACATATTACATTAGCCAAATCTGCTGAAAAGTACCTCTTCAAATGTTCAAGAGCAAAGATACCATTGTTGGGACTAAGGTGCGCCTGTCCCAAACCAGGGTATTTTCAATGGACTTATATGCATGCGAAGGTTGGACAGTGACTAAGGAAGACCTGAGAAGTATTAATGCCTCTGAATTCTGGTGTGGATGAAGAATATTGGAAATCACCACAGACTGCCAGAAGAACAAACAAATCTGTGTTGGAAGAAATACTGCCAGATTGCTTCTTGGAAGGTAGGATGGTGATACTGTGTCTCTCCTACAATAAGATGTGGCAGCAACAGGGGTCAAAGAACAATTGTGCAAATGGCAATGGACTAGGCAGTGTTTACTTCTGTTGTGTATAAGGTTGCTAAGGATCATAACTCACAAGACACCTAACAACAATAGAATTTGAAGTTTCTTCTAAAACAGAAGCGAAACCATATTTCTATGCCTTGTTGTTGTTGTGTGCCATTGAATTGGTTCCAATTCATAGCAATCCTTATAAGGTTGAGATCACCAGTCTAGTGCTTATCCTACAGCATCATACCAGGGCCCTTTTATAGCCTGTTCTCTATGTTGTTAAGTGCTAGCAAGTCGGTTCTGACTCATAGGGATGGAATGCTACCCCTACCAAAAATCAGACACAAACATACTTTTGTCATACCATAAAAACATTTCAAAACATACATAAAACAGCTGAATAATTTTGAAATCGTAAGTAACAATATCTACAGCAAACATCAGCAAAACTGTTGCTAAACTGTCACTGTAGTTTGCATATACAATAAAGTGGCAAATTCAATGTTCCATACCAATGGATATAGTAGTAAACAAGGGTTGTTGTCCCCATTTAAATGTCACTTGCTGTACTTGCTGTGTAATCATAGGCAAATCACTTCCCTGAGCTTTAGTTTGTCCTCTGAAAAAAATGAAGGAGTTGAATAAAAGGATCACATGAGTTGTTTCCAACTTTCCAACTATCATTATAACTCTGTGTGTCCTCATTATCCACACAGAGTAATTTACCCTCATGGTTCATTTTATCTGATTTTTAATAAAATACAATGTGAGGAAATAATTCAATATTAGAATTTACTTCTTGTTCCCATAGGACCTAGAGGTTGCATAGCCAAAAGAGAGATATCAAATGAAAAGGAAGTCCTGAAATACATTATTATAAGGAATGAATATCCTGACTTTCTTCCTACAAAGACCCTAGATGCTTCCTATGTCCTATGCAAGTGCTCTGGGAATTCAGGTGTGTTTTCCCAATAAGAAATGAAATACAAATGAGTCAAAAAAATAAATAAATAAATAAAATAGGAGAATACTTGGTAGATGATGCCCTTGACAAGGGAATTGAAGAACTACATCCAGGTATGATCTTAGACCTGTGATACAAATTGCATACAAACAAGCTATTTTAACAGCATGTGTGGCACTGTGGGTTAATGCGCCAGACTGCAAAGCCATTTGAACTACAAGATCGGTGGTTCAAGCACACCAGCTGCTCATCGGAAACTCTACACAGGGTCGCTATGGGTCGGAATTGACTCAATGGCACTTCACAACAATAAGCAAGACCAAGAATAACATATGGGAGGAACATTTTGCACCTAGAATCAGTAGACAAGTAGAGGTCAGTGAGATAGCTTGCCATATCAAATTCTTCTTTTGGTAATCACATGTTTAACTGTTAACAGTCCCTTTCTTGACTGAGGCCTACCTGGCCTGTGCACCTGTGGTAGACATTCTCTGCACCCATGTGGAAAAGCCCAGGACTGTTTATAAGGAAGAACAGATGGCTGCAGAAGGCCGTAGGCAGAATGTCTCCCCATAAGAACCAGCTTGTTCTGACAGAAGGGTTTAGAAAAAGAGCTGAAGGAACCACTCTGTTCAAACAAAGCAAAAACATCTCCACTTCCCCCTTCACATGTATAACTGAAAGCCACATGCTTTAGTCCTGTTGATTATAAACAGCCAAAACATAAATAGAATATCTACAATTTTCTGGGTCCAACTGAGAATAACTTTCACAGTTAATGAACTGGGTTGTCGGGGACTGGAATGGGAAGCCTCTTTGTTTCATTACAAAATGTTTTCAATAAAACAGATGTGAACATGGATGTTATTAAAAGACTTTTGAAAACAACATGTCCCTTTACCACTAATTGAAGTTTGACCCATGGGTAAGACAATGTTTATATAATCAAAATGACAATTAAATTTAAGCAATTACCTTATTCTTTTTTATCAAAGATATAATCCAATCTGTCTCGACTGCCAACATTTGTGTTTTTTCTTTCCAAATTGTGTGCATAATGTGGAAATTTTGGGTAACTTCCCTTAAAGCATTATTAGCAGGAAGTATGTCATTTTTTAAGAAAAACCACATTCTCAAGTGAACTTCAAATAAGAAACAGTTTTTCCTAATTCCTTTATTTTTATTATTATTATTGCTTATTATTCAAAACTTGAGGTCATCACTGACAAGGCTGGCATATTTTGTAATGGACAGGTGCCCTCTATTTGGCTTATGTGCCTATTCCAGGGAAGGCTGTTGTTAATTGCCATAGGATTGGTTCCAATGTACAGTGTCCCTAAGCAGGTTTTTCAAGGAGTGACTTGTGGGTTTGAACCACCAGATTCTGATTAGCAATCCAGTGTTTGTCCTACCTCACCACACCAGGACTGGAAGGCTAAAGAATATAAAACCAAAAGAGCATGAGAAACCAAACCTGAACACAGCTCCTCAGAACTTGCATTACACAAGCTAAAGGCAGAATTCCAAATTGCCCAAACATTTTGAGTTTGCCGCACCACAGAACATTAGCTTTGAAAAGGTAGAGTGATGTCCTAACACTAAAGTGTAAAGTAGTCACAGCAAGTGCATGAGGTACAGGATATATAGAGCTCTCTCAGAGTCAGACTGATCTATCTCAGTGGTGACACTTAAGAGTATCTGAAAGATAATGTGACATATCTGCAGGCAAAGATATACCTATGAATATTAGATTCCATCTATTTGTGAACATTTTTCCTTGAGACTGAGTTTAACTATTAGATATTCATGTTTATTAATGTTATTCTTCTAGACAGAATTTTGGAAAATGACTGAGAAGCAGTCTTCAAGGTTGAAATTTGTGGTAGGAAACCTGAGCTTGCCTAGTCTGTATTTCTAATTAAGGGCAGATCAATAGGCTTTCAAATCAGCTGAAACCAGAACTTCCAACAGGTTCATTTTCTGTACATCCTCTGCTGAAAGTGTGCTTTTGAATCCCAGGTATACTGAATCAGAATCTACATTTTAACAAATCCCCCAGGCATTCCTTGTAGTTCCCCAGGTGATTCTTATGTATACTGAACAGCTGGGATGGAAATGCAAATTTTCAGCAGGGAGTCAAACCAGAAAAAACAGGTTGGAAGGCCTGATTGAACAACGCAATTATCCTGGATGAATGCTGGAGAGCTGAAATAGGACTGGTGGTCCCCAGAAGTCTGTGAGAAAGGAAAATAAAGCATTTTTGTTGTCAAGGCCATGCCTCAGCATCTCTCTCTCTGGACTGTATATTACTACATAAAAAGAGAGTTCTTGAAGATTGTCGAAATGACAAACGTTTTGTTACCTATATAGTTACCACAATAAAATAAATACTTGAAAGAAAGAAGTATGACTATGAATTCTGAAAATTAAGATGTCACCTCATATAAGTGAAAATAAACAAAGGTCTATGAATCTGAAAATGAGAGTTTAAATAATATTTAAGATTACTTTTTCCTAAAAGAAATGAAAATGTATATATTAATATTATTTCATTCTAAAGTGTGTGTGTGCATGCACACTTGCATACACACACACGTGTGTGTGTGTGTGAACTGAAACTAACTGAGCACAGTAAAAGCCAGTATCTTGATCAGCAAGGTAGCAGAGGGATTTAATTACAAGTCATTTCTTCATTCCCAAGAAACTTAAGCAACTAGGCACTTCTGTCTAAAAGAACTGATTGAATTTTCTATTTTTCACATGCTCCTACTTGAAGATGCTACCAATAAATCTTATAACTTATCTCATATGCAAAAGGATACAAGTCTCAAGTTGCAATTTCAAAATTCCTTCTAAAGAAAAAATATTCAACAACAAAATCACAAATTATATCCTGTTAAAAGACAGGCAAAATTATTATTTTTTTCCCTATGACACCAGACAGAAATCACTTAAATTCAAAATAAGATATTAAATCTGTGGTTTATCTAAATTGTATAAACCAAATGTTTCTCTGTTGCATTACAGAAGCAACCCAGCAGTTCTGTTGCCATTGTATGCCCATAACTCAATAAGTAGCTCCTTAGAGAAGTTATTCTGGATACCTAACATTTTAAAATCAAAAAGATTGTCTGTCTATTCTTTTACTAGATAAGAAAAAGGAACATTTTAAACTATCTTCTATCAGATCAACTGAACTACTGAACTATCAGATATATTTTAAATTTTACTCAAAATTGTCTTCTACAAAATTTTATGGGTTTGTTGTTGTTGGTCAATACCATCAAGTTGGTTCCAACTCATAGTGACCCTGCATAGGGTTTTCAAGTTTGGGGATTTGGACCACTGACCTTGTGGTTAGCAGTCCAGTGCTTATCCTACAGCGCTACACTAGGACTCCAATCTCTCTATATATCCACAAAATAAAATAAAAATTTTCAGGATGAACTATACCAAAAGTGGGAACTTCATTTATGTCAGAGTAAAATAGTGCTCTGATTTTCAATCGCTGATTTTTTAGAGATAGATCACCTGAACTTTCTTTCAAGGTTCCTCTGAGTGGGCTCTGACACCTATCTTTCGATTAGCAGTCGAATGTGTTTATTGTTTGCACCAACTGAAGACTCCAAACAAAGGTATTACTTATTAAATATATGAAAGTTTTAGTTAATATTGTACATATTCTCATAGAAATACTATAAAATATATTCTGCTGACTGCTTCTGTTCTACATATACTTTGCCTCTACTTTGATAAACATGAGCTTTCCCAGTTATATAGCAAAAACTAACTATTCAATTTATGAAAAGAGTGCAAGACATTTAAAAACATGCTTAAACATCTGTCCCTGAGTAAACAAATTAAAAGTGAGCTTTTCAAAGCTGTGTCCCACATGAAGTTAGTATCCACCAGTATGACATTCCTTATTCTGTCTTCATTGGTAACTTATACATGTAAGAGGCCTTGTCCAGAGTTCAAGGGTGAAACAACCATAAATAATTCACAATTACTGTTTAGAGCAACAGCAATACTAAATTAAGAGCAGACTCCATGTAGGTTAAGTCTCATATCTATGATCAGGACTTAGTTACCAAAAAGCAAAATATTTTAGTGTGGACTATGCAGACTACAAAAACCAGGCTGGATTTAAGTAGGGTGAACAAGGCAATCTGGCTTCCTTGGAGACAAGGATCTGTTTGCAGTCCCTGAGGAAGATGCTGATGTAATAGTGCTACAACCTTCAGGTTACCAAGCCTCAGAGAACAGCCCACGGGGCCCTTAGCAAAGATGATGATGCTTTCATCTGGTCTCATGTGGAAATATGTAAATGGAAGATCAGAATTCAAATCTTTCAGTACATAGGAACCAGAAAGCCTTAGGGCATTGAGTTATCTGTGTGTGTACCTGCAGTTAAGTCAGTCCCGCATGAAATTACTTGACAGTCTCAGTTTGGAAACGATGTAATGGGAACATGGCAACCCTTTCATGGACTTTTGGGAAAATACCCAGAGACAGCACTGGACTAGGAACTGGGGGGCAGGGGGTAGGTTGTCCAGCCACAGATTAGTCATTACCTGTCAGAACCAGATTCTCCTTCTGAGTCCCACTTCCCAGGGTCTCACCCCAACCCTTCTTTTTCAATCCCATTGTCTCTATCCTGAGTCCTTCCTGAGGTCATTTAAAACCTCCCAAATTACTGTCTTTCTGCGTCAAGTCCATCCTCTTTTTATTTTATTTTTTATCTCTTTAAAATTCATATAGTTGAGAGTTATGTATCTATATACATCTATAAATTATATCATTCTTCCTCCCTTACCCATTCAGTTTATGTCTCAAACCATGTATCTATGCACAGAACACTGCTGTTCCAAGGTTGCATATATATCACTATTTACCTCTATCCCCTTTAGCCCATGCATACCTCCCTGTGTCTTCACCTATATTCACTATTCTTCTGCCACCATCTCTCTTCTTGTATACTGTTGTTGTTGTTGTTAAGTGCCATTGAGTCGGTTCCGACCCATAGCGACCCTGTACAGGGTTTCCAAGGGTGTAAATCTTTACGGGAGTAGAAAGCCTCATCTTTCTCCCACGGAGCGGCTGGTAGTTTCGAACCGCTCACCTTAAGGTTCACAGCCCGATTCGTAACCACTACGCTACCCTCCCCATAATCCAAGCTAACATGTGTCCACTCTCTAGACAGTGAATTACTCTCCCCTCCCTCCTACCCATGGTAACCACCAAAGAATGTTTATTTAAGTATAGAAAATTTTTCTTAAGATTTTACAGTAAAGGTCTCATATAATATTTATTCTTTTCTGATTGATTAATTTTACTCAGCATAATGTCCTCCAGGTTCATCTATGTTATAAGATGTTACACAGAGTCATCATTATTCTTCAACATTACATAATATTCCATTGTATGTATATACCAAAGTTTGCTCATCCATTCTTCCATCCTCTTTTTAATTCATCCTTATTAAGGTTAAATTTGTCCTCTCAGTACAAAAGGAATAATTTATATTTAACATTTCTTATAATAAAAAAGTTAAATATAAGAACCAGAAACCCCACTGTCATCGAGTTGATATCCTATAGGATAGAATAGAACTGCTAGGAGGTTTCTAAGACGGTAAGTCCTTACAGGAGCACACCACGTCATCTTTCTCATTTGGAGCAGCTGATGGGCTTGAACCCCTGACCTTCCAGATAGCATCCCAACACTTAACCCCTTGCACCACCAGAGCTCCTTATGTTAAATACAGATAAGCAAAGAAGCCAAATTACTCTTAACTCTTCCTTTCGTTCTCTTCAGCTTTTGCTTCCCAATATCTGGATCCACCTGCTTATATTTGTCTAGGCTTCGTTCTGTGCTTATTGCAATATATATATATTACTGTTATTGTTTTATTTTGCTTTTTTTCTCCAAGTAAAAATGGAATTGGCTATGACCATGATCATGATTTTGCAATGTCAAAGTCAGTCCATATTGATCTATTTCTTTTTAACTGTTCCATGAATTCCCATTAGATGAATATTCTGCAATTGATTCAAACATTTTACTATTGATTGAAAGCTTTCTGCCAAGTTGGGGCTATTATAAACAATATTGCAATAATCTATTTCTGGACATATATTTTATATCATTTAGCTAATATTTTTGTAGGATGGGCTACTAGAAGTGTAAAACCTAGACCTAAAGTCATGCATAATTTTTATTTTGGTAAATAATGTCAACTTGCCCATATACACTCCTCCCAAAGCAACATGAGAGTACCCATTTTCCCTCACTATGAGTGGATGCTATCTTTTGAAATGTTACAAATCAGGTAAGTTTAATATATTATCTTGCTATTATTTAATTTAACAATTAGTGAAATTATGTTTTTCATAAGCTAATTATCCATTTATATTCTACCTTCCACGAATATAATGATTATACTCTTTATTCATTTTCTATTTGACTGATACGATATATACTCTCTTTCATATGTATTAGTAGATTGTAGTAAAATACCACCACTCATCTGTCAGTTCATCGTAGTGTGGTTACTTGTAAGTTGCTGTGATTCTAAAAGCTATGCCACAGGGACTTTAAATACCAGCAGGGTCACCATGGTAGCCAGGTTTAAGATGAGCTTCTAGACAAAAACAGACTAAGAAGAAAGAGTGCTGAACTACTTCCGAATATTTAGTAACTGAAAACCTTATGAAGAACAGAGAAACACTGTTAGATAGAGTGCTGGAAAATGAGCCCCTCAGGTTGGAAGTTACTCAAAATGCGACTGAGGAAGAGCTGCCTCCTCAAAGTAGAGCTGACCATGATGACCTGAATGGAGTAAAGCCCGTAGGAGAAAAGACCACGGCACCTTCATTTGCTGATGGGGCACAACTCAAAATGAAGAGAAACAACTATAAACATCCATTGAAAATAGGAACATGGAATGTACGAAGTATGAATCTGGGAAAATTGGAAGTTGTAAAAAATGAAATGGAACACATAAACATTGATATCTTAGGCATTAGTGAGCTAAAATGGACTGATATTGGCCATTTTGAATCTGACAACCACATGGTTTACTATGCTGGAAAAGACAAATTGAAGAGGAATGGTGCTGCATTCATTGTCAAAAGAAATTACCCAGATCAATCAAGGGAGAACATTGTCTGTGATAGGATAATGTCCATGTGCCTAAAGGGAATCCCAGTTGCTATCACTATTATTCAAATTTATGCACCAACCATTAAAGCTGTTGTTGTTGTTGTTAAGTGCCATTGAGTCGGTTCTGACCCATAGCGACCCTGTACAGGGTTTCCGAGGGTGTAAATCCTCGGAATTTGAGGATGTAGAAAGCCTCATCTTTCTCCCGCGGAGCAGCTGGTAGTTTTGAACTGCTGACCTTATGGTTCGCAGCCCAATTCGTAACCACTACGCTACCAGAGCTCCTTAAAGCTAGTAAGGATGAAATAGAAGAATTCTACCAAATTCATCAATCTGAAATTGATCAAACATGCAATCAAGATGTATTGTTCATTGTTGGTGATTGGAATGCAAAGGTTGGGAGCAAAGAGGAAGGACCACTGGTTGGAAAATATGGCCTTGGTGATAGAAATGATGCTGGAGATTGCATGATACAATTTTGCAAAACCAATGATTTGTTCATTTCAAATACCTTCTTTAGACAGCATAAGAGATGGCTAAACACATGGACCTCACCAGATAGAATATATAGAAATCAAATTGACTACATCTGTGGAAAGAGAGGATGGAACTGCTCAATATCATCAGTTAAAACAAGGCCAGGGGCGGACTGTGGAACAAACCATCAATTACTCATATGCAAATTAAAACTGAAGTGGAAGAAAATGAAAACAACTCCATGAGAACCAAAATATGACCTTGATTAGATCCCACCTGAATTTAGAGATCATCTGAAGAACAGATTTAATACATTAAACATTAAAGACCGAAGACCAGAAGAGTTGTGGAATGACATCAAGAACATCATACAGGTAGAAAGGAAAGAGTCATTAAGAAGACAAGAAAGAAGGAAAAGGTCAAAATGGATGTCATCAGAGACACTGAAACTTGCTCTCCAGAGTAGAGATGCTAAAGCAAATGGAAGAAATGAGGAGGTAGAAGAGCTGAACAGAAAATTTTAAAGATCAGCTCCAGAAGATAAAGCCAAATATTACAAAATGTGCAAAGACTGGAATCAGAAAACCAAAAATGAAGAACACACTCAGCAATTCTCAAGCTGGGGAAAATGAAGAAAAAATTTAAGCCTTGACTTTTGTTATCGAAAGATTCTCTGGGCAAATGATTGAATGATGCAGAAAGCATCAAGAGAAGAAGGAAGGAATACACAGAATCACTGTACCAAAAGGAAATGGTTAATGTTCAATCGTTTCAAGACATAGCTTATGATCAAGAGCCAATGAAACTGAAGGAGGAAATCCACGATGCATTGAAGGAACTGGCAAAGAACAAGGCACCAGGAATTAAGGAATAAAAATTGAAATCTTTCAAGAAAGTGAGGCAGCACAGGAGGCACTCACTCATCTCTGCCAAGAAATTTGGAAGACAACTATCTG
>NW_006408523.1:41456886-41480533 GCF_000296735.1 Chrysochloris asiatica
TGGCAACAGTAGTGAGGTTGGCCCAGGATCAGGTCATGTTTCTGCTGTGCATTAGTCGGTACTGACTCAATGGCACCTAACAACAACAATAGTAAAATAATCTAGGTATTAATTTTCTTTCTTCATATGTTGCACATCTTTATCTTCCTATATCTCATTTGTCTTTTAATTTATTTTTGCCTTTCAAGTAAAAGGTTGGTTTTTTTTTTCTTTCTCAAATATTCTACAGAAGAATTCTAACCAAAAGGAGGAAAATACAGAACAGAATTTCAAATTTTCATGTATTCTAGACTTCCTGGAGTCATGAAGGCCGAATGAACCCCTGAAACTATTATCATAAATCTTAAACCAATAGTACTGCCTGAAATCATGTTAAAATCAGACATCAGTTTAGTTTAACTAATAAAAATGTCTGCCTTGAGTACTATATGGGATCAAATGGATAACAGCAACTTAAAAGATCAGTGGGGTTTAGGGGACAGTGACTGTTTATGGGGGAAGAAGGATTTAGAAAAGGGGGGCCAGAATGGTTGTACGCCTGACGAACGTAATCAATGTCGCTAGATGGTGCACGTGGACACTGTTGAACTAGTATATGTTTGTTGTGTATATTTTTTTAAACAAAATAAGTAAAATTTTAAAGCTTTTTTTTTTTAAATGTTGATGATGTTAAGGCTGTTGAGTCGGTTTAGACTCATGGTGACTTATAGGGTTTCAAAGAATTGGCTGGTGGATTTGAACCACTGACCTTGCAATTAGCAGTCCAGTGCTTACAGAGCCACAGCAAGTTGACATTTTTTCCTATGGTTTCCAGGTTTTGTATCATACTGAGAAAGTCCTTCTTCATCTCTAAATTATAAAAATATGCTTTATCCTTTTTCTTTATAACTTTTATAGTTTAGGTTTATTTTGTCTAGACATTTAATCTATTTGGAATTTATTTTTTTAAAGGCATGATATAGAGCTCTAACTAGATCGCCAAGTGTCTTAATATAATTTGGAATAGATCTTTTGCCTGCCATTCCTAAAATTCCAAACTTGTCCCATATTAAATTCCCAGATGTATTCATAAATGTTTTTAATGCAGGCATTATGTTTGTGTGTAGTTACTGGATACTTAGATCAACTTTAATATCTGTAAGTAAGTTTCCAATGCCACAGACAGCACTAATACCCATCACCCAAAACCCATTGTCATCAAGTTGATTCATTAACTTGGAAAAATGAGATTATGTTTAAGATACTCTAATTTGCTTCTAAAAATGATCCTATTTGAATGAAGCCACACCAAATGCTTTTTAATTCATTCTTTTAAAATAAAACAGAGTATTTAGAATAAATTAATGTGTGGAAATGGCATTACAGTACAATTTTTCTCATTTTTTTTAACATTATTTCATAGTTTAGTTGAAAAAATTATTTTTAAGTGCAGACAACATCTGTCATTTCTTAAAGCCAAGAGTAAGTTATTACTACCACACTTTACAGTTCATGCTATGACATAATTCCAATTAGGAAACAATTTCATCTGAACAGAGACAGGATAAATGGCTTACAGTAGCAGCTCGTTTTGCCATTGCTAGGCCCGTAGTGTAACAGCAATGAACATTTTTACCAGATGGGTAGCTCCCAAAGACAGAATCTTTGGACTCTTCCCTCAGAGTCTGGATTTTTAAAATTAGTTGTCAACCCAGTATAAATAATTTTATAAAAAATCTTAATCCCATGAGCACCACCATATAAAAAAAGAAACTAAAATAAGATTTTATAAAGCCTTGATACTGCAAGCCTGAAGGATGTCTTCAGTGAAGGGTTGCTAAAAACAGCCAGATGTTCATATTACTGCTGCTTCAGTCACAGACATGCTACAAGGAAAAGTCACAGGGGATATTAGAGTCAAGGGCAACATGAAAACATCCCTCCAACCCAAGGTCTTCTCCATCCTTCCCTTCCTGCACCATTCTTATGCAGCATCAGCATCTTCACAAGGGGATTACATGGAAATGTATACAAACCACTGACTTATTAATGCTAGTCTCACAGTGAAGATAAATGATGAAATGTTCCCTGAATTAACTAGACATGAAGATGTGGATTTTGTCATCGACTTGGTAGCTGCTAAAGAACATTCAGGGCAGTGTAAAAGCATGAATCCATCATGCACAGTTGATACAGTTTAAGACAAGGTCTTCTGCCATGTTGTTCTTAATGAATGCAACATCCACTGAAATCTGTGCACACCCCTACCCCAAGAAGGCACAGATTAAGAGCTCCCAAAGGAGCATTAGCATCTGTCTGCACACCTGAGCGTCTGTTCCTTCAATATGATAGGCATAATTAAACCAGGCATAATTTGCATCTTGAATCCATAATCATTCCTTATCTTAGTCAAGGGCCAAGATCATGCCATTATTATTGTAACTGCTGTGTTGATCTTAAAGCATTGTGTTGACTACCCTGCTCTGTGTCCATGTCTATGGGCAATTGTCTTAATCCCTGCATACTAGAAAACAGGACTACACAGCACCTATTTTTGTATCCCTTACAGCATTTAGCATAGTGCCTTGCACGTAATAGGTGTTCAGCAAACAGATCAGGTGAATTCACAAGTATTTTCTAGTATAAAAGCATCAATATTTTCTAGAATAGTATCATCAAGTATTTTATAAAATAGTACCATTCAGGTGGGGGCCTAATCAAATATTATTCATATTAAAAAGTTGGTACTTGGAATTAAATTTGAGGATTTAATACTGAATTACAATTTAAAGATACAGATATTAGATTCTTAAAAGTCAATATGTAGAAACAATAGTTTATAGGTCTAAGTTGTGACTCAGTTAAGTTTCAAACTATTTTAAATAAATCATATCTCTTGTATTAGATACCAAAAGAAGAAATTGTGCATTTAAATTTTCAAACATTTCTCTAGTTTGTTCCTCTACCATCTATTTAAACAAATAACATGTGCATTGTATGGTTTTTTTCAAATCACACAACCCCCTCACGTTAGTTTTCTATGAGCACTATTACATGTTACATGTGTGTGTCATTTTTGTGAGCGTGTTGTATGCAAAAAATACGGTACATGTTAAAAATTCAATAAAGATTTATTAAACAAAATGTGTTCTGTATATTTCTTTATAAGAATAGGATTATCCAGGAAGCAAACATTCAAACACTTCAAAGGCAGGTGACAAACTTAAAGTCAATTAATCAGACATTTAGGTGGCCCTTTTCAGAAGCCCAACAATGAAAGTTATGTCATTCTGAGCAGTCCTTTTGCTGTTCACAGTGCTCTAGAGAGAACTTCCTGTAAATGAACTGACATCAGGAAGAATATAAATTCCCAATGAAGAAGAATGGCGTTAGAAGCAAAGCATCTGTCACAAAAGTAAAACCTGATTACGAAAAGAAAATTATGGAAAGAACTTTATCATAGGCTTGGTAAACATATTGGAAGAGGCACGGAGTTTGAGGGGATTGTTCAAAGAGATACAAGACTTACTCTACAGCTCATCATCTGCTGCATTTGAGCCTAGTAGTAGACCAATTGTCTACTACTATATGCTTTCAGAATCTGATCAAGAATTGAGCTATGTCCTTTGGAGATTCTTATCTACAGCTGAGTTGAGCTGTGACAGGCAGAACCTAATCAAGTCCTTAAAGTCATTAATGTAACAGTATCCTCTCCCACATACCCTCCTCACAACCCATGACAATACTCTTTTTAATATAACAGCAGATTTCTGAGTGCAAGTTCAAGTGTGCCACTGTATAAAAGTTTTCTTTACTTTTTCTTTGAATATAATAGGAGTTGAGGATAAATAAGGAGAGTAAGTAGAAAAAAAAATTGCAAAACATTTGTAATGCTGAGTTATGATTTGATATCATGGTACAATGAATATGTTGTTGTTGTTGGTTCCGACTCAGCAACCCAGTATAGGGTTTCTGAAGAGTTGTTAGTGGACTGCTAACTGCAAGGTGGGATTCAATCACCAGTCTTGCAGTTAGCAGTCCAGTGCTTACCGTACTGCACCACAATGAATGTAGAATTTATAAACCAGTATTTGAACTGGACATCAACATAACATTGTTCTTGGGGCCTATGTAATGAAATGATTGCCTTTTATGACCTATTTTAGTTTAAAATAACACATGTACATCACATCTTATGCTTCATCCAGTAGATTGTCTGAGACATGAAAAGGAAGATTTTATTTTATATAAAATTTCCCCCCACCAATGTTCAGAACTGAGTATTATTAACTGGAAAAAAAAAATCTTGTTATTCATATCCTGGATATTGTTGTTGTTAAGTGTCATTGAGTCGGTTCTAACCCATAGCGACCCTGTATAGGGTTTCTGAGGAGCTGCTGGTGATCTTGAACGCTGACCTTGTGGTTCAAACTGACCTTGCAGCCCAGTGCATTGATTCACAGCACCACACCAGGACATCCAAAGTCAAGATCAGCTACATGAACCAATACATATAGCCAAATAAAAAGTAATAAACTATGGAAAAGAGCCTGAAAAGACAAGGGAAAAACAACAAAACTAGAATCAGAGCCCAAAGTGAGTAAAAGTCCAAACAAGAGTTCAAAAAATCCTGATTTCTGCATCTGAATGTCAGGATGACAAAAGAAAGCCAACGTTAGAAAAGGAAAGCCTTGGGGCTCTCATTCTTTACAAAAGACTCTAAGACCCTAGTCTTCTGGGTATGATGAGAGTGAGAAGCAGGTGAAATAATAAGTTGCTGTTGAGTGCAGGTGAACATTTAGGGTTTCTGAGGAACGGCTGGTAAGCTTGAACTGCCAACCTTGTGGTTCAAACCAACCTTGCAGTTCAGCCCATTAGCCCTCAGCACCACACCAGGACTCACCCTCCACTTATCATACACAAGCTAGATTTTCATCCTAAGTACAGGTAGTCCTGAATTTAGGACATATTGAGTTATAATGAACCATACTTAAAACGGTCTGTTTTTTCCTTCATTTTTTTTACATTCTATTGTTAGTAATATGTTCTGTATACAATGTTGCAGTGTATAATTTCCTGATGCTGTTATTCTCAGATAATTACTAAAAAATGTTCAAAGATGGGATTTATAACCATGCTGATAATAAAAAGTAATAATAATGAGACTAAAAAAAAATAAAAAAAGAATCAGCACTGGACTGCAGGATAAACAGAAGGCTACCAACAGCAAGGTCCGTGGTTCAAACTGCAAGCCACTCCTCAAAAAACCTATATAGGGTTGCTTTGAGCCAGAACGGACTCAAGAGCACTTGGAACAACAAAACCTGTAGTTAATAAACTAGAAATTTACAAAACAAAACATTTTATGAGAGCTTCAAGTAAAAGCTCATCTTTGTTATCATCCCAGTCTCCCACCAGGCTCTTGTAACACCCCTCGATCATACCCTGTCTAGCCAAGCATTCCCTACCCAAGAAGGCCATTGTAAATCCCCCATCTCCCAGGAGGACTTTTTACTTGGAATGATTTCTCATTTCTCTAAACTCCCAGACCATTCATTTGACCCTTCACATATATTGCCTTGCATAACAAATTTTATTTTCCTGCTCACATAATTAATTTGATTGCTAGCTCTTTGAGGAGGCAGTGACTATGTCTGATCACCTCTGAGTATCTATTGTATCTCTAAGGTACTCTACTGAGCTTAAAGGCAGAGGCCTTGGCTTCGGTATCTCACCCAGCACCATCACATGGCTTGCTAGAAAGCTAAACAACACCAAATGATGCCCATATGTGGTTCTACTTGGCTAAGACATCACATAGATTTAATTTTCTTTCTTTTTCTGTCAGTACAGTCACCTTTTCTAAAGCAACATGGCACTAACAGAATTTGACATTCTTAATCAAATGGATTAAGACACAAACTACAGAGGAAAAAATATAAATACATTATAATGATTATTATTTATGTCCTAAGACATGCCTAATCATTACAAAAAATATTCCAAGATAGAAAAGCAAAAAATAAATTTTTACAAATCACTCTTACTCCTTCCACCCAGAGATAGTGGTGGTGATGGTTATGTGCTGTGGAGTCAGTTCTGACTCATAGTGACCCTGCATAGAGTTTCTGGGTCTGTAAATCTTCATGTGAGCAGAAAACCTCATCTTTCTCCTCTGAAACCACTGGTATTTTTGAACTGCTGACCATGAGATTTGATTAGTAACTCAACTTATGACCACTACACTACCAGAGCACCTTGTCGGACTGTATGTATGTCCTTAATTATGTTGAGGAATTTCCTTCTGTTCCTATTTTTTTAGTGTTTTTATCAAGAATAGATGTTGGATTTTGTCAAATTCCTTCTCTGCATCAATCAATATGATTATATGTTTCTTTTCCTTTATTTATGGATTTCATTGACTAGTTCTCTAATACTGAACCATCCTCTAATATTGATTCATCCCTGTATGAATCCCGCTTGGTAATGATGTATTTATATATGTTGCTGAATTCTATTGGCTAGGACTTTGCTGCAAATTCTTGCATCTATGTTCACGTGGGACACTGGTCTATAATGTCCTTTTTCAGTGATGTCTCTGCCTGGTTTTGAAATGAGGGCTCTGCTCACTTCATCAAATGTATTCAGAAGCTTTCCTTCCTTTGTATATTCTAGAATAGTTTGAGAAGAATTGGTGTCAGCTCTTCTCTGAATGTTTGGTAGAATTCACCAGTAAAGCCATCTGGGCCCAGAATTCATTTGGTTTTGTTGAGAGTTTTTAAAGACTTGATCAATTTATTCTGTTGTTAAATGTCTGTTCAAGTTTTCTACTTCATGCTGTGTTAGTTTAGATAGATTGTATTTTTCTAAAAATCTGTCCATTTCTTCTAAATTTTCAAATTCACTGGAGTACAATTCTTCAAGTTTTTGTTGTTACTAAATGTCATCAGTTCTCATAGCAACCCTGAATAGAATTTCCGAGGAGCAGTTAATGGGTTTGAACCACCAGCCTTGCTGTTAGTAGTGTAGTACCTATCCTACAATCCCAGTAATCCACAATTCTTCGTAGTATCCTTTTACTATCCTTTTGATTTCCATTGGTTCTGTTGTGATGCCATCCATATCATTTCTTATGAGTGTTATTTGCATCTTCTCCTTCATTTTTTTGGTTAGATTGGCCAGTGGTTTGCCGGTTTTTTACTAATCCTTTCAGAGAACCAATTTGTTGTGTTGTTGATTCTATCTACTGCTTTTCTGGTTTCTATTTCATCTATTTCTGCTCTATTCTTTATTATTTATTTTCTTCTTGTAGTTATAAACTTACTTAGCAAATCTTTTTCAGATTATTGGAGATGTTCCATTATTGTGCTGATTTTGTTTTTTTCTTCTTTTTGGCTATGTGCACTGATTGTGATAAATTGCAATCTAAGCACTCTTTTGCTATGTCCCAAAGGTTTTGAATGTTGTATTTTCATTCTCATTTGATTCAAGGAATTTTATTTCATTTTTCATTTGTTCTATTATCCAGTAGCTTTTAAGCAGATCATTAGTTATTCAATTTCCATGCATTTTATTTTTAGCCTTGATTTTCCTATTGTTAATTTCTAATTTCATAACATTGTGATCTGAAAAGATGCTTTGTAGTATTTGGATGTTTATAAATTTATTGAGGATTGTTCTTTGGCCTAACTTATGGTCTATACTGGAGAATGTTCCATGTGCACTGGAAAAGAAAGCTCATTGTGTGTTGCTGGGTTGAGTGCTCTGTATATGTCTATGAGGTCAACTTGGAGGATTGTGTTATTTATTTCTTTTGTGTCATTGTTGAGTTTCTTTCTAGTTCTTTCCTGCATCAATTTTGGTGTATTAAAACCCCCTATTATGATTGTAGTGTCCATTTACTTCTTCAATCCTGTTCTTGTTGTTGTTAGGTGCTATCGAGTCAGTTCCAACCCACAGCAACCCTATGTACAACAAAATGAAACACCATCCAGTCCTGCGCCAACGTCACAACTGCTGCTACACTTGTTCCCATTGCAGCTGCCACTGTGCCAGTCCATCTCATTGGGGGCCTCCCTCTTTTCCACTGATCCTTCACTTTACCAAGCATGATGTCCTTCTCCAAGAACCGGTCCCTCTTGATGATAAGTCTGAAGTATGAAAGACAAAGTTTTGACATCTTGGCTTCTAAGGAGCATTCTGATTACACTTCTTCCAACACAAATTTGTTTGTTCTTCTGGCAGTCCATGGTATCTTTAGTATTCTTCTCCAATACCATAATTCAAATACATCCAGTCTTCTACGGTCTTCCTTATTCACTGTTCAACTTCCACGTGCATATGAGCCTATTGAAAATACCATGGCTTAAGACAGGCACACCTTAGTCTTCAAAATGATATCTTTGCTCTTGGACACTTTCAAGAGGATTTGTGCAGCAGATTTGCCTAATGCAATATGTCTTTTGATTTCTTAATAACTGCTTCCATGAGTGTTGATGGTGAATTTAAGCAAACTGAAGTCTTTGACAACTTCAATAATTTCTCCATTTGTTATGATGATGCTTCAATGGTAAGGATTGTGTATTTTCTACACTGAGGTACATACCAAAGGCTATGGTCTTTGGTTTTCATCAGTAAGTATTTGAAGACGTCTTTGATTTCAGTAAGCAAGGTTGTATGATCTGCATATAGTAGATTGTTAATCAGTCTTCCTCCAATTCAAATGCTATGTTATTTTTCATATAGTAGAGTTTCTCTAATCATTTGCTTAGCATAATGATTTAATAAGTATGGTGAAAGAATACAACCCTGGTGCACACCTTTCCTGATTTAAAACCATTCAGTGTCCCTTTGTGATATTCTGATGACTGCCTCTTGGTCTATATAGGTTCCTCATGAGCACAATTAAGTGTACCGGAATACTTGTTCTCTGAAATGTTGTCCATAGCTTGTCATGATCTACACAGTCAAAAGCCTTTGCATATTCAGTAAATCACAGATAAACATCTTTCTGGTATTCTCTGATTTCAGTGAATATTCATCTGACGTCAGCAAAGATATACCTTGTTCCACATCCTCATCTGAATCCAGCTTGAATTGCTGGCAGTTTCCTGTCCATATAGTTTTTAAACCTGTCCACATTGCAGCTGTATTTAAACTGTTGTTATTAAATGCCATCAAGTAGGTTCTGATTCATAGCAACCCTGTACATTGTTTCTAATGAGCAGCTGGTAGGTGCCAATCTTGTGGTTTCCAGTCCAGGGCAGATCCTACAATGCCACATCAGGAGTCCTCTTTAGCAAAATTTCATTTGCATGTGATATTAATTATATTGATTTATGCAATGATTTCTGCATTCTGTTGGATCACCTTTCTTTGGAATGGACACAAATATGGATCTCTCCCAATCAATTGTCCAGGAAGCCATCTTCCAAAATTCTTGGCATAGAGAAGTGAGTGCCTCCAGTGCTATATAAGTCTGTTGAAAGATTTATATTTGTATTCAATCAAATATCAGTGCTTTGTTTTTGCCAATGCCTTCAGTGCACCTTGGACTTCTTGCTTCAGTACCATCGTGATCATATGCTTCCTCTTGAAATGGTTGAACATCGACAACTTCTTTTTGGTAGTAATTCTGTGTATTTCTTCCATCTTCCTCTGATGCTTTCTATATCATTCAATATTTCCCCAAAGAATCCTTCAGTATTGCAAGTTGAAACTTAAATGTTATCCTAAGTTCTCTTAGTTTGAGAAATGCTGGGTATATTTTCCTTTTGGCTTTCTAGCTCCAGATATTTGCACATTTCCTTATAATATTTGACTTTATCTTCTCAATTTGCCCTTTGAAATCTTCTGTTCAGTTCTTTTAGCTCCTCATTTCTTCTATTTGTTTTATCATCTCTACACTGGAAAGCAAGTTTCAGAGTCTCTTCAGACATCCAATTTGGTCTTTAGTTTCTTCCTTATTTTCTTAATTGCCTTTTGCTTTCTTCCTGTATGGTGTTCTTGTTGTCATCTTCATCCCTTCTGGTTTACATTCAGTCATTAGTGTCTAATGTATCAAATTTGTTCTTGAAATGATGTCTAAATTCAGGTGAGATCCTTTCAAGATCATATTTTGGGCCTTGTGGACTTGCTTTAATTTTCTCAGCTTCAGCCTGTACTTGCTTATGAGCAATTGACTGTTCCACTGTCTGCCCCTGTTCCTTGATTTGATTGCTGAGATGGAATTTTGCCTCTCTTTTTCCACAGATGTAGTTAATTTAATTTCTGTGTATTCCATCTAGTGAAGTCCATTTGTATAATCAACTTTTTTGTTGTTAATAATCATAAAAAAAAGTATTTGCAGTGAAGAAGTCATTGGTCTTGAAAAATTCTCTCATGCAATCTCCAACATCATTTCTATTACCAAAGCCATATTTTTCAACTACTGATCCTTCCTCTTTGCTTCCAATCTTTGCATTCCAATCATCAGTATTTATCAATACATCTTGATGACATATTTGATCAATTTCAAACTGAAAATGTTGGTAGAATTCTTCAATTTCATCATCACTGGCTTTAGAAGTTGGTGTGTAAATTTGAACAATAGTGTTATTAACTGGTCTTCCTTTTAGGTATATGGGTATTATCCTAACACAGACAGCATTTTACTAGAACATAGATTTTGATATGTTATCTTTGGTGATCAATGTGACATCATTCCTCTTCAATTTGCCAATCACTGAATAGTAAACCATATGACTGTCAAATCAAAATGGCCAAGACCTTTCCTCTTCAGCTTATTAATGCTTAGTATATGTGTTCAATCCCATTTTTGACAACTTCCAGTTTCACACTTAGTATATTACATGTTCTGATTATTAGTAAATATTTGCAGTTGTTTCTCCTTATCTTTACTTTTGCCCCATCCACAAATGAAGCTGTATTCCATTTGTGTCATTATGATCAACTCTACTTTGAAGAGATAGCACTTCCCTAGTTGTATTTTGAGTGCCTTCCAACCTGAGAAGTTCATCTTTCAGCACCATATATGACAATATTCTGTCTCTTCATCATGTTTCAGTATTCAATATCCTGATGCTATCTGACAGTGTTCCACTGCTATTCGTAACATTTTCAGTGGCTGAACATTCAGAAGTAGTTTGCCTCTCTTTCTTGCATGTCTGTCTTAGTCTCAAGCTCTGCTGAAACCTGTCCACCCTGGATGTACCCTGCTGATATTTAAAATACCAGTGGCATAGGTTCTAGTATCACAGAAACACACAAGCCACCACAGCACAACAAACTGACAGACAAGTGGTGGTTCATCATAGTAGACGAGAAAATTATTACGCCTGGCAGTTTATCCTATAGAAAACCCAGATTTCTTCAAAAGAATAGCATTGTCTATCTTCCTTATCAGCACCGGTTTGTGAGTGGATACAGTCATGGCATCCTACTGCCCCTCTGGACACCCTATACCACTGGCAAAAATGACTTTCTCTACAGTAGACTTCTCCAATTGTTTTTACAAGGATCTTCAAAGTTCCCTCTTGTTGTTATTAAGTGTCTTCGAGCCAGTTCTGATTCATAACAATCTTGTATAGGGTTTTAAAATATATATATTTCCTGGAACAGAAAGCCTCATCTTTCTCCTGCAGAGCAGCTTGTGGACTCAAACCATGGACTTTGTGGTTTGCAGTCCAGAGCTTATTGTATGGAGTCACTGTGTTCCCCCAAAGTTCCCTAGTCCTACCCGTAAATGGTAATTTTATAAAAATGATGTTAAATTGAGCTATGGATTTCTCTGGCCACCACAACTAGAAAGGGTTCAAGTCAGATATATTCAGAAGCATTGCTTACCACTAATGTAGTGCCAATCTACCAGAGTTTTCAAGTTATGTGTCCCTATTTTTATGGCTGGTAGCATAGTGGTCACGAGTCAGGATGCTAACATCAAGATCAGAAGATGGAAACTATCAGCCATTCAATGAGAGAAAGATGAGGCTTCCTGCTCCCGTAAAGATTAACAGCCTCAGAAACCCTATTTAAGGTCACTGTGTGTAGGAACTGACTCCATGGCACACCACCACCACTTTCATGGCTGAAGGATGTCACACTTAAGGAAAAAAACGGTGCCAATGTCCTCAGTAGTCTCATGTTTGAGTCAGAGTATCATGAATGTTATGATTCCTTAAAGAATCTGTAATGAAACAAGAAACTTAACAATATCAAGAAAGTCTGATTCCAACTCATTTCTTCATTGTGATAGCAAATTATAAAAATGCGTCACAGACTCCCTTGTTTTGTGAAATGCATATACCTTCACTATCACTTTGCCTCACAGGATTGATCACCATGAGAGTTGTATGCATAGCAAGTACAAATACTCATGGGTTGAACAGTTCTAGAAAGTCCAGATCACAGATATTGAACACATCACTGGCCTCAGCTTTTATCCAGAAAAGACAGAACTAGTTTGAGATTTTTTTTAAAGGAATATTTTATCCTGTTTTCAGTGAAGGTTTACCCAGAAGCTTAGGTTCCCATCATTAGTTTCTACAGAAATTTTTCAATGAGGGTTCAATTCTTCACAATGCATAAACCTTTTCATTAGTTTTGCTCTGGTTGTTTCATTTCCATTATTCTAAGTTCCTTGTCCTCTTACATTCTCATTTTTGTTGAAAGTAATTGTTGACAGTTTGGTCTTACAGAGGTGATTTTTGGGGGGAGAACAGTATTTACAAATGATATTGATTATTTTGTGAGTCAATCTGTGATTTAGCTACATGGTGACCTCAAGGGTTAGTGTGGGTTCAAAGTTTGAAGAGTATCTCAGGGCAGTTTCTGGGAATTTTCCTATCTCAACCAGTCCAGTAAGTTGGTTTTGGTTTTGGTTTTAGAAATTTGAGGCTGTGTTCTACATTTTTCTCCCATTCCATGAGGGTTCATTTATTGCAGTCCTGATTAGAATGGTTGGTAGTGGTATCTAAACACCTCTAATTCTGGTCTCAGGATAGATGAGGCTATGGTTCATCTAAGTCTGAACTCAGGCTATTTGTCCAACAGACTAACTTCTTCGAGTTGTTGATTTTCTTCTATCGCTTTTGTAGAAACCAATAACTTAGATTGGTACATTTTTAAGAGTCCAAACACTATTCAACTAACTTGAATGTAGAACATAACTTCATGAACTATATTATGCCAATTGACCAAGAAGCTTCACAAGACTATAGTCCTAATCTTTCAAACCCAAAAAACCAATCCCATAAAATGTTTGGTTATGTCTGGAAGTACTGTGTACCCTATGTAGTTTATTATATATATGAATATATGTGTATACAATCCAGAGGTTTATCGATATCTACATATGCATACACCTACATGAGAGGACTTCAAAGAGTTCATGGAAACAATTTACATTGTCTTTTAATCCCATTTTCCATGAACCTTTTGAAACCCTATCACATAAACACCCACATGTACTCACATACACATATGTAGACACATATATTTGTACAAATATACATATAGAAAGATAAAATAAAAAATAAATCTTTGGGAGAACAGGAAACCTTATCTGGAGCAGCTGGCGGGCTTCAAACACAGTTGGTACCCAGAACTTGAAAGGAGACAATATTTTTTCTAAATTACATCCTTCGCAGTTTTCTAATGTTGCATCCTATACCACGTACGGATCCCTGACAGCTCTAGAATTAATTAGCACTTAGAAATCACAGAAAAGGTTCCATCATTAAAAATAGTCAGAGGTAGCAAGGAAGTATTTCTTGTGCCAAACAAAAGGTCTTTTAATACACATGTATTGATTGTTGTCGTGTGCTGTTGACTCGGTTCCAACTCATAACAACCCTGTAAAGGATTTCTGAGTGAGGATAGTGAGCTTGAATGGCTGACTTTGTGATTACAAGTCCAGCACTTACACACAACACCACGGCAGGACTCATATATTGATTGTTTCTATTGTTGTAAAGTGCCATCGTGTCGGTTCTGCCTCATTGCGACCCTGTATAGGGTTTCTGGGGGATGGCTGGTGAATTTGAACTGCCGATCTTGCAGTTCAAACCGACCTTGTGATGCAGTGCTTACCCTACAGTGCCATACCAAGGATCCTAGATATTGATTAGTAATTGGATTTATTTTATCTTTTTTTCAGTTTTGAATAAAAAATACATTATTTTGAATTAACCTAACAAGAATATGATGCCATAGCCCCTGCTTAAAGAATAAATTAAGGCAAATTAATAGCAACAAGCTGTATTTCCTTTCACTTTGACCCATTCCCACAATTTGGGGACCCCAGATCACTCAAAATCTTTCCAGTTTTACCTGAGAGCCCCTAGAACAAATCCTTTGCAACCTTTGAAAGAGTCAAGGAAGCTTTGAGTCTACAGGAGCCTTCATGGCACTAAATTCTCATGATGCTAAATGTGGAAAGTAAATATCAGTGTGCCAAAACCAAGCTGTGTTCCCTGCATAAAAAGGAGAATGCATTCTCCATTTTTGACTCTGTGCCCAGATACTAAATAGAAGTGCTTAGTGTTCTCATGTCTCAGAGAGGTTGTGATGACTCCTAAACCATGGTGGTTCAACATTTAAGCATTCTACTACTAACCAAAAATTGTTGATTTGAACCCACTCCAGTGACTTTGTGGGCTAAAGAGATCTGCTTCCGTCAAGATTGCAGTTAAGAGAACACTAAGGGGAAGTTAGTCTGCCACATGGGTCAGTCACATGGGTCACTAAGAATTGGAATCAACAACATTCTCTGTAAAACATGTGTGGTGTTGAACCAGGGACAGAGCTGAAAGGCTGACACATTGCTACATGCAAAATGAAGTTTCCCTTAGATATGGAATCTGTTAAACCAGATTTTGCCTGCCTGACTTTCACTTCCTCAACCCAAGTTCTTTTCCAGAAGACTTCATTTGGTCATGCAAATAGACCATGGGGCCACTCCACCAGCTGGCCAGCCAGCTTGAATCCTAACTGTAAATAAAGTTTATAATCCAGTGGGGTGTTCCAGTATGCCAAAAAGGGACAAACATAAAGCTTGTTACCTATTCTATTCAAAAGGCTGGATATGGTCTGGTGAATCAAGACTGTGGAAGGTAAAAGTGACTTTTTCACACTCATTTAGAGAACTGCTGTTGATTCCATTATTGAGAGATCCAAAGCAGAGCATATATACATATTGACTGATGTGCTTTTAAAACATTAAACAATTGACAGCTGCAGATAATGCAGAAACTCAAATCACCTGGGTTAATATTACAGACCGTTATCATGCCACTCAACAGCACTTAACAGCAACATCATTCTTTAGGAGCCCTACTATGGCACTGTGGGCTAATGCGTCAGAATGCAAAGCCATTTGAACTGCAAGGTCGGTGGTTCAAGCTCACCAGCTGCTCCTTGGAAACCCTATACAGGGTTGTTATGGGTTGGAATCGACTCGACCTCCAGGGCACTTAACAACAACAATCATGCTCACAGTGGTCCAATATTCAAATAGAAATCAAGTGAACTGATCTGAATAACACAAGTATTTAATCTGTTCCTTCAGGAATCTTCATCAAGAGTGAACTTAAAGCTAAGTAACCTCTATGCTAACTTAATTATATTATAATCTGTATGTCTCTTAATTAACAGATTTTGCCATTCTTCTGCTAGGAAAATTCATACGAAAATTGATCATTCAGGATTTTTTACATATGCTCATTATACACTGGAGTCCTAGTATGGCACTGTGGGTTAATGCATTGGACTGCAAGTTTGGTTTGAACCACAGGTCAGTGGTTCAAGCTCACTAGCTGCTCCTTGGGAACCCTACAGGATGCTATGAGTCAGAATCAACTACACAGCACATAAAAACAGCAACAACTATACACTGGAATAGCCTACAAGGACTTCAGATAGGATAAGGTGAATCTGGAATGGTTAGTTGTTGTGCTGTTATAGTTAAGTGTTGACGAGTCTGGTCCGACTCAGTGATTCTGTGTAGGGCATCCAAGGAGCGGCTGGTAAGTTTGAAACACAGCTTTGCAATTCAAACCAACCTCTCAGTCAAGTGCTTATCATTCATACAACACCACACAAGAAACGACCTAAGTTGGTAGAGTTACCCATCACAGAATATTGAAAAATCCTCCAAGACAAACACCAGAAACCTCCCCACACTGGCCTCGTTTTTTTAAAGGCACAAATTGCTGTTTGTAATGCGAGCTGTTAGAGTGATGAGAAGGGCTGGGATAGTACAGAAATGTTATCCTCACAATCATCAACACGTTCAAGTCCATTGGTGTGGCTATTGTTCCAGGCCAGCTCCAAAGAGTCTCCTTCATCCTCATTGGCCCTCTAGTTCAGTGACTGATGACCAGCAAGTGAGACTGTTCTACTGTGCTCTAGAAGACTTTTGTTGGCTAATTTTCAGAAAGGAGACCTGGTGATGCAGTACTTAAGTGCCCAATTGCTAACCAATAGGTCATTGGTTAGAATCCACTAACCACTTCAAGCGAGAGAAGTGGCAGTTTGTTTCTATAAATTGTTACAGCCTTGGAAACCATACAGGACAGTTCTGCTCTGTTCTCTAGGGTCAGGATTGACTTGATGGTTTTTAGAACTTTGCAAAGTAAGTTGTCAGGCTCATCTTCTTAGTCAATAATTATTATTTTAATTTGATTGATCTCCATTTTGCATCACTGTTTTAGCATTTATGATGAAAACTGGCTCCTACTCAATCGTAGAGGGATTATTGCAATCTGAGGTAAAGTGGATACTGTTTGTTAGCATCCAAATCCTGGGCACATACATGTTCTATGTGGTGTTCTCAATACACATATGGTACAAATTTAGAGGAAAGACATTTATGAAATTCTTGCCTATTGCACTGCAGGATTTTTTCATTTCTCTGCTCCCCAGGATGAGTTGCCACTAAAACTAGTCTCTGTAACAAGAAAAACCTTCCTTGGTTTTCTAAACTTTCATTAAAGGCAGTACCACTTCTAGTTAAGAACCATAGGATTTAGGGCACAATCAAAAGTAATAAAATTACAATTTGAAGTATTTCTTTCCATTTTCAGACAGCACCACTGAAGATCTTATGCAAAAGCAGTGAAAATATTTTAATATCCTTTCTTTTCCTTTTTAATACCCCAAAACTGAAAGATACTTCTCTCCAAACTCTCTGCAAATAAAATCATCTCTTACATATAATCCCCCTTCTGATCATTATTTGTTTTCCTCTGCCTTATGATATCCATATCTATAGAGGACTAGCCTGTTACCCAGCAAGCAACAGTATCCTTCAACTGTGAGAAGGACAGTGAAAAGTGTAACTGAGCAGGTAATTATGGATTTGTGTTTAGGTGATGGGCCTGGAGGAAGACTATCAATTATTACTTATGAATAATTTTTCCTTGTCATATTGTTTCATTCTGTTACCTCATATCATTTGCACATGTTTAATTTAATTTAAAAAATTCAAAAGTAGTAATCAAATAGTGACTTAATCAGTAAGGGAAGTCAGTTTAATTTCTTAATGGAAAACATTTGAGGATTGAATAATTTCATGTGCCGCACAATAATGAAGAAGCATCCCTCTCTGCCAGCTAACATGAGTGACAGCCACTTCATCTCCAATAACAGCTCTTACCCAACTAATGCACGGTTAAAATAGCAGTTGGCTAGTCTGTGGCTGGGGAACAAGATTTAATTCTTACTCTGGAATTTTAAAAGGATCCAAATTCTCTGGGTCTTGGTTTTCTTACATGTAAAAAGAGGGCATTCACTTTCATGACTGGATTATATCTTACTGTGTATTAGAGAATTTAAACTTACCAAAAGAGGTCTGTCCTTTACCTTAACATTCTGGAAGGCAATCTGTAAGCCCTTTAAATGTCAGGCCTTATAGGAATGTCTTCTTTGCCTGGGACACCTGGGCTACATCAGACAGTAGCAGTAAGATTTAGAGCCAGAAAGTTGGGTCATATAATATTAGTTAGAAGTTAGGGAAGGACTAAAGGCTGAAGTGAGCCATGTGGATGGACAACCAGGTTTATGTGATGAAGCTCAGTAACAACTCTGGCCACCAAGGCTCAGGTGAGCTTCCCTGGTTGACAAAGCTCAATGCATGTGTCACAAGTCAGGCTGGGATGGCAATATTGTCCACGGTTCAGACTGAGAGAACAGTAAACGCTCCATGTTTGGTGCCTTCTTGGACTCTGTCTTATGTGCTTTTTCCCTTGGTTGATTTGAATAAACCATAACTGTGAGTAGAACAGTGTTCAGCAAGTGCTCTGAGTTCTTTTAATGAGTTATAAGGCCTGAGGACAGTCCTGGGAAACCCCAAAATCTTTAGCTGGTGTCAGAAATGAAAGCATTTTTGCCAGGACTCTTCTCTCTAACTTTGCAGTTTCCTAAAAATTTCATTCATATACCTACTTGACCAACCACTCATGCTCCAAATAGAATCAAACGCTCTTTCTCTGTGTTCCCTTTAGTTGTTATTATTGTTGGTTCCCGCTCATAGGGACCCTGTATAGGGTTTACAAAGAGCATCTGGTGGGTTTGAACTACCAACCTTGCAATTAGCAGTCCAATTCTTAGCCTATAGTGCCACACCAGGACTCCTTTAATATCATATAAGAAAAAGTCAGTGGAAGATAATAATTACATGCATGTATTTTAATCATGTCTCTACATTGTTTTTCAACCAGTAAAAAATAATGTATAGCAAATTCTAGAACAAGATTTTGTCTTATAAAAAAATCAAAAAATAATAGCCATTACTATAGCTTATTTATCTGTCTATCCAACATGACTTTGAGTTCTTTGATGAGAAAATTATATACTATATGTATACACTATATCTCTTTATCAGTTATCTCTGAACTTTTAAAATCATACATCAATAAAAATGATGGAGGACATGCTCAATGTAAGCCTTAATATATGTGGTATTGAGAAATAAGAAAGGTAGCCCTGAGAGTGGATAGTTTGTAACTGGACTATTTGCTATAACTTGACTATGATGTTCTTATAATATGAACAATTGTATACACAATCCACATCATACAAAGGCCTTTCATGACCATGGAGAAACAAGACAAAAATAAAATCATCTCTGGCTGAACAGAAATGAAAGCACGGGCAACCACAAAATTGAAGAAGAATTCCTCTCTTCCAGATAGCATGAGTAACTATTACTTCATTGCCAATAACAGCTCTTGCTCAATTAATAACAATAGAATATGGTGAGCACTATTTCAGGGCACTCATCTGTTGAACTCACCACATATCAACATCTACATAGCATGAAGGGCACTATCAATACAAATGAAACAAGTACTGTTGTTATGAGCCTTTCTACTACATCAGATCAATGTTACAGAAGGAGAAAGTGTCATATTGTATAGTATTTCTGGCATCCTCCTGCCTTATGCAAAACTTACTAAATATTATTACTGTTTGTCATGTGAGGACCAAGCTTGAATTGTTGTAGTTTATCTTTTTGCTCATTTTATAGTTGTTGCTATTGTTGTTGTTAAGTGCCATAGAGTTGGTTTCAACTCATAGTGACCCTGTTTGGGGTTTCCAAGAAGTGGCTGGTGAGTCTGAACCACTGACCTTGAGGTACAAATCAATTTTGCGGTCCAGTGCATTATCCTGCAGTGCCACACTAGGAATAAGTGGTAAGAGAAAGAAAGTGAGAGAGAGACAGGGAAAGAAAGAAGGAAGAAAGGAAAGAAGGTAGAAAAAATGCAGTATTTGAAGACTTAACTCTATAGTTGTTGGAATACACAAGATTCTGTTATTGCAGAAATAATTAAGAGTGTTTTGTCAAGAACAACACAATAGTAACGTTTCCTCTCTTTCTTAAAAGTTCTTTCTTAGCCCCTTTCGTATTCTAATCATAGATTCTCTGCTTCAGTGAAAAGCCCACAAACTTCCAGTTTCATTTTTCACCTTTAGGCAAATGAGTCCCAATCTCTCCATCTACAATATGTCTTCCAGTCTACTGAGAAGTACATTATAAACTTCAAGCTGTTGTTTCTAACTCTATAATTATCATATTAGACACCCTACTTTCACTCCCTCTCACACCTACCCAATTTCATTCCACCTTTTATGTTTCTTTTTCCAGGTCCTTCATATTACCAGGCAATTCAATGAAGAAAGAATAGCCTTTTCATTCAATAATTCTGGGTATTGTATTGTTGTTGTTAGGTGCCATCGTGTTGGTACCAACTCATAGAGACCCTATGCACAACAGAAAGAAAGTCTACCTGGTCCTTACATAACCTCACAATTGTTGTTACAGTAAAGCCCATCCCTGCCACCACTATGCCAACCCATCTCGTTGGGGTCTTCCTCTTTTTCACCGATCTTCCATTCTATCAAACATGATATCCTTCTCCAACAGCCACTCCTAATAATATGTCAAAAGTATGAGAGATTAAGTCTAGCCATCCTGGCTCCCAGGGAGCATTCTAGCTGTACTTCCTCCAACACAGATCAGCTTGTTCTTTAGGCTTTTAATCTTCTCCTACAACATCATAGCTCAAATGTATCAATTCTTGTACAGTCTTCTTTATTCACTGTCCAACTTTTGCATGCATATGATGTTATTGACAAGATTATTATATATAGAAATATAAGGAAACCAGACCAAAAAAAGCATAATACTGCGTGGTTCCACTTATATCACATTCTAAATCATGAAAACTAATCTATAGGAACAGGAAGCAGATGAGTGGTTTCTTGGTGTGTTATGCAAGAAGGGGAGAAATCACAAAGTCGCATAGGGAAATTTTGGATCTGATGGGCATGCTGTATCATGATTGTGGTTCTGGTTTTGGACACATATACTTAAGCTAAAACATAGCAAATTGCTCGTCTTAAATATATGCAGGTTGAAATTGAAGAAAAGAAAAAGAAAAGAAATATGGAAGAACCAACAATAAACCTCTGGGGAACCAGGTCCCATTGTGTGACTGGTTGAGGCCCTAGATACCAGATGGACCAGGCACAGTGTCCAAATGAAGCAACAGTCTCAGTCCTTGTTCCAGAAGTAGTCAGGGGGTCCAACAACATTCTTCAAAGAGATGGAAAAAACTATTACAAACTTTATATGGAAAGGAAAGAGACCCAGGATAAGCAAAGCTCTGCTTAAGAAGAAGAACAAGGTTGAAAACCTCTCACTCCCTGATTTCAAAATTTATTACATGGCTACCATAGTCAAAACAGCTTGATATTGGTACAATGAAAGATAAATTGATCAATGGAACTGAATTGAGAATACAGAAATTAACCCATCCACATACAGCCAACTTATTTTCAACAAAGTCCCTAAATATATCGCATGGGGAGGTGATAATCTCTTCAACAGATGGTGCTGGCAGTACTGGAAAGCGATATGCAAAAGACTGAAACAAGACCTTTACCTCATGCCTTATACAAAACCCAACTCAGCATGGATTAAAGACCTAAATATGAATCCCAGAATTATGAAGGTCATCAATGAAAAACTAGGGACAAATGTGAGGGCTCTAATTCAGGGCATACACAGGCTACCAAACATTTTGAAAGCTATACAAACAAAAGTAGACAAAACAGATGATTGGGACATATCAAAAATTAAAAACTTATGTTCATCAAAAGACTCCACCAAAAGAGTAAAAAGGGAACCCACAGAATGGGAAAAAAATTTTTTGCAATGACACATCATATAAGACACTCATTTCTAAAATATATAGGAAACTACAACACCTCTACAAGAAAAAGACAAATAACCCAATTAAAAAATGGGCACAGGACATGAATAGCCACTTCACCAAGTAAGACATCTGGGCAGCCAACAAATATATGAAGACATGTTCATGATCACTAGCCATTAGAGAGATGCAAATAAAAACAACAATGAGACCTCATCTCACACCAGTGATAATAGCAAAGATCCAAAGAGTAAAGGACAATAAAAGCTGGTGGGGATGTGGAGAGACTGGGATGTTCCTGCATTGCTGGTGGGATTGCAAAATGGTCCAACCACTCTGGAAAGCAATATGGCGCTTCCTCAGAAGGTTGGAATAGAAATACCTTATGATCCAGCAATTCCTCTACTTTATTTAACCATAACACAAGTAGACATATGCACACCAATGTTCATAGCAGCACTATTTACAATAACAAAAAGATGGAGACAGCCTAAGTGCTCATCAATTGAATAATGGATAACAAACTGTGGTACATACACACAATGGAATATTTTGTTGTTGTTGTTGTTGTTATGTGCTGTGGAGTCTGTTCCAACTCATAGCGACCCTGTACAGGGTTTCCAAGGCTGTAAATCTTTACAGGAGCAGAAAGCCTCATCTTTCTCCCACGGAACCACTGGTAGTTTTGAACTGCTGACCTTGTGGTTCACAGCCCGATTCGTAACCACTATGCTACCAGAGTGCCTAATGGAATATTATACTACCTTAAAGAATAACAAGGGAGCTGCAAGCCACCACATAACATGGATGAACCTTGAGGACATTATGTTGAGGGAAATTAATCAGTCACAAAAGGAAAAATACTGCATAGGACCACTATTGTAAAAGACGAAGAAAAAGAACCCATACTAAAAGGGGGGAAAAAATATTTGCTGGTTACTGGGAGGTGCGGGTGGGTGAGGGGAGGAAGGACAAGGTGGAACACAGGTTAGGGAATAGACACAGGATAGTTTGGGTGCTGGGGAGGTGGCCAATACACAAGAAGGGGGAGGGGAATGGAAGAATAAGGCAGATGGGAGAACAGTTAAGCAGGTTTGCATGAGCTAAGTAGGACAGAGATAAATAATTATGTATGCACAACCCCGGACAAACAGGGCTCTGGGATACTGGGATTGAGGCATGGTTTGAATGGGTAAAAGGAGGAAATAAGGTTAAGATGCTTGGCTGGCTTTTCAACCTTGGTTTCCCTTGCATACCATTGTAAAATAGATACTTGAGGGGGATAGATAGAAATAGCCAGAAATATCACCATAGAAAGCTTATAAGTCCATCTTCTGCCTATAACTGATTGGAATACCTAAAATGGAGCTACAACTTGCCCAGTGAAGGAGACTTCCTGTGGAGCCTCTGCATTGCATAAGACCATAGGTGGAATCCTGAACCCCATCCAGAATCTTCTGAGGTGGGAAATTTCCACTTGAAAGGACAAGCAGACCAACCTTGAGCAGCTAGAAGAACAGAAGATACTTCTGTCAAGAAAGATCAACAGGAAAAATACAAAACAATAATGACAGTCCAACTGATTACTACAACAAACAAATTGTTTGCCCAGGAGAAATCAAGGCAAGTGGTCAGGTCCCGTCAGGGCAAACCCACTTCTAAAACTAAGACTCAAGGGGAACACACGAGCAGACATGTGCTCTGACTGGTCACCATGTTGGTCACTGATAAGGGGAAGTGAGGGAAAAACAGCAATGAAGCTACGAACTAAGTCTTACCACATTCAATAGACTCCTGTGAACCTGGGTGGAGGCCTGGTTGACCAACATTATGGCAAGACCTGGGGACTCCTGGGCCCCAGAGTCAGTGACATAGCCACAGAGGACTAGAGTGGAGAGTGAAGCATCCAGCTGATAAGAAGAGAGGGCATATGCATAAGAACACCCACACTTGAC
>NW_006408523.1:41482188-41494403 GCF_000296735.1 Chrysochloris asiatica
ATTGTTATACAATCTTTTTATACAAATAACAATCTGCAAACCATTACTGGGTCATCTTCAGCTACTGGAGAAGGAAGGGCAAATAAATGTTCTGAAAACATTCCTCCATACATGTAATTAAACTTGAGTCTACTTTGAGGAGATAGATTTTATTTTGCAGTCGTATTTTGAGTTACATCCAACCTGAAGGGTTCATCTACCAGCACTGTATCAGATAATGTTTCACTGCTATTCATAAGATTTTCAAGGCCTAATCCCTCATAAGTGGACTGCCTATTCCTTCTTCCTAGTTTGTTCTTAGTCTGGTAGCTACACTGAAAGCTGACCATCATGGATGACCCTGCTGGTATTTGAAACACCAATGGCATAGCTTCCAGCCTTGCAGCAATATGCAACCCACCACAGTAGAGCAAACTGACAGACATGTGAGAATGCTTTTATTACTAAACTAAAATGTCAATACATAATCACCATTTAAGAATTCAAATGATTCAGGAATATATAAGGTAATAAAGCAAGTCCTGTCACCTGGCAATCCTTTTCCCTTCTCCTGAGACAACCAAGATAAATCATTTTGGTGTGAATCTTTCTATACCTTTTCTATACATATGCATGCAAGAATTAACATATAAACATACAGCTCTAGTTTCTTACTGTTTTGTTTTACACAAATGAAAACACATTGGATATATGTGTCTACGATCTCTTATTTCATGCAATTTTTAAATAATTTATTTAAATAATACACAAAAGCACTAAGCTTTATTACAGATTTTCACTATTACAAACAATACAGCAATAAATAGCCTTGATCATACATCTTTTTGTACAAGTTCAAGATTTTGTTTATCTAGAGGATGGTTATATTTTTAAAAGAAAAACTGTTGCAGATCTTTCCAGACTATCAAATGTCAAGTATCACTTGAAATTTCAAACTTGGCACTAATATAAATATAATGTTGTTGTTGTTAAATGCTGTTGAGTTCGTTCTGACTCATAGCAACTCTGTATAGTATTTCCACACCAGAATATTCATATCAACTTTGTAGCTTCTATGCAGTCTGCAAAGCCTAAAATAAATGATACTATTGGTCTTATTTTGTGTCTTAGTAAACCCAACAAAATGTTCATTTCTTTTGAAGCAGTAAAATGTTAAATTTCTTCTCTTTTACTTGAAAGCCTTAAATCCGTTTGAGGACTATATAGATAGGGATCCTGTAATAGGGGACCACCTCTTCCTGAAGTTGTAGCTTAAATGCATAGAGCACAGTAAATTTCAGTGGGCTATGCTAGTAACCTCAACTTCTGAATGTGTTAACCAGTTAACAGGAGCTAGCATTCTAGCCTCCCAGTGGGCTTAGAAATCTAACTCTAACTCAAACATGATGGCAGCACTTCTATGTTATGTATTTTACAGTTCATTTATTCTACTATGTGCCCTGACTGTTGTGTATGTCAGACATACAAGTGATTAATAAGGTCCTGCCTTAAGGCACTCCTTGTTTGGAACTATTTTGCTATCAATGGTATTTTGTAATGAAAGTAATTTAGCAAATATATTGCTAAAGAACACTAAGTAAGGTACAACTCTAATTACAGAAATAATAGTCTTAAATGTATAGGGAATGTGGCTTTATGCCCAAGAAAGAATAAAGATGACTGGTTGAGACAATAGTTTTGATTTGTGAACTACACCCTGTGAGTCAGAAATTCTGACACAAAGAGATTAAGCCCAATACATAGATGATACAAAGACAAAGGGAAAATATGTGCAAAACAGGGTAGAGACAAATCTGTTCATTTGGCCAAAATTAACTTTAATTTGAATTTATTTTTGGCAATTATGAAGACTGCTATTTCTATATAGACTTTCTCTTGACGTCTGTGAAATATTTCCAGATTGATTCATTTCCTTGGTGGTGGATAGCAAATCTTACTCTCTTGCTTTTTACAAATTACAGTGTCAGGACCAACTAACTTCCTATATTCATTTCTGAAATATTTTGCATCACTAGCAAAGACATGTCCTCAAAGACATGTCCTAGATGTGGTAAGTAGGATTAAACAGACAGATGCTGCGCATCCTATGGGTGTAGTACAAGCATAATGAGTATGCTCAGGTAGGCATTTCCCTATAATGAGTTTGTAACCTTTCACAACAACCTTGACTAGCTAGTATTAGCAAATCTTCTTCTTTTATTTCCCATTTAACTCTGTCTCCAAATGTGATATAAATATTACACGTTCTGTCCATAGCAACTCAACACAGAGCAAAATAAAGCTATGGCAATTTTCTAGGAAATTTAAGGTAGACAGAGTAAATCTGAATCATTTGAATGTTTGTCACTGATCTATGAAAGCTAAATAGCATATATTAAGTCCTATATTTATCTCTTTTAACCAAAAAAATTGGACCTTTGATTTTGCTAAAAACAAACTAGAAATAATTATGTTTGTATCCCTGGTTAAAACACCAACGTTCAATTGAAAAGGATTTTGGTGACATTCTTGAGGTGTCTCAGGGTCACTCTAATTTTGAATTTTCCACCAAAAATTTTAAAAGAAAATACAATAGAAATTTGCATTCTGCATTTAGTAATTTTGCAGACTAGATTTGACTGGGTTAGCAACTAGGTTACCATACCTGTGGTGGTGGTGGTGGTGGTGGTGGTAGTGGTTGGTTCCGACTTGTAGCCCCACCCTGTATAGGGTTTTGGAGGCTGTAAATCTTTATGGGAGGAGAAAACCTCATCTCTCTTCTGCATGTTGTTGTTGTTGTTAGGTGCCATCGAGTTGGTACCGACTCATAGCGACCTTATGCACAGCAGAATGAAACACTGCCCGATCCTGGGCCAACCTCACTATTGTTGCCACGCTTGACTCCATAAATGCTGCTACTTGGCCAATCCATATTATTGGGGGTCTTCCTCTTTTTCTCTGACCCTCCACCTTACCAAGCATGATATCCTTCTCCATAGACTGGTCTCTCCTGACAATATGTCTGAAGTATGAGAGACGAAGTTTGGTCATCCTGGCCTCCACTCTGGCGGCACTTCTTCCAACACAGATCTATTGGTTCTTTTGGCAGCCCATGGCACTTTCAATATTCTCCTACAACACCATAACTCAAAAGCATCAATTCTTCTATGGTCTTCCTTATTCACTGTCCAGCTTTTTCATGCATACGAGGTTATTGAAAACGTCATGCCTTGAGTCAGGCGCACCTTAGTCCTCAAACTGACACCTTTGCTCTTCAAAACTTTAAAAAGGTCTTGTGCAGCAGATTTTCCTAATGCAATACGTCATTTGATTTCTTGACTGCTGCTTCCATGAGTATTGATGATTGATAAAAGAAGAATGAAATCCTTGACAACTTCAATCTTTTTTCTGTAGATCAGAATGTTGTTTATTGGTCCAGTGACGAGGATTTTTGTTTTCTTTACATTGAGATACCTAAGGCTGTGGTCTTTGATCTTCATCAATAAGTGTTTTAAGTCCTCTTCACTTTTAGCAAACAAGGTTGTATCATCTGCATATCACACGTTGTTAATGTCTCCCATATAGTGACTGGTAAACTCAAACTACTGGCCATATGGTTATTAAGCCCAATATGCTACCAGAGCTCCTTTACCTTATCTAAAGAAATATGTTAAAGACGGTTTCACTTATCCCATTCTTAGTCATCACTCATACCAAGCACAACAATGCTGTACAACATATTCGACCATCAAGAACGTTCAATAGGTTCACACTGATTTAGCTGACTGGAGTGTATTCTTAGTATGTTGCTGCTATTAAGAGCCATGAAGCCGGTTCCAACTCATAGCAACCCTATATAGGGTTTCTGAGAAGCAGCTGGTGGGTTTGAAACTCCAACCTTGAGAATAGCAGTCCAGTGCTTACCCTACACCATCACACCAGGACTCCATATTCTTAGCACATACAGAAACTATTTCCAATTTGCTAATGTATTAAGCGTACTTTACATCTATAAGAAACGTTGTAGTACCATTACAATACTATAATAAAGCAAATTTGATTATATTGAAGTGAGTGAGCAGAACTAACTGAAAAGGCAAGCCTCCTATGGGAATTTCTAGAATGCACACTCTAACATCAGCAAGGAGAATGAAAACAAAATCTAGTTTTAATGATTCTTTTCTCTTCCAGACATTTCTTCACTTTGAATATATGAATTCTAATTTTTATCTATTTACCATATAAAATGTTTTATTTCTCAAATAAACTTCCTGTTTGGAACAAGAGCTAGTCTATGCAAGGCTGTGTAGAAGATCAGAAGCAATGTATTTACTTCTTCTCCTTTCCAGTGCTCTCTGTCTTCCTAGTTACATATTTCAATTGCATTAACATTGCTTCTCTTGGGGATTTTCCATTAACTGATCAATCTGTCCATTAGGATATTTTCCCTGATATCATATTGAACTCATGCTCTCATTTGCTATCCCTCCCCCCATTAGTGCTAATTAGGTCCCCTTGGATCAAGAAGACTAATGCTATTCCATCTTGGCATCCCCTCTCAAATGTCGTAGACAACAATACACAGCTTTATTTATTATGCATTGAATATTTTTAAATTGCCTGTATAGTTCTGTCTGAGATTGCAATTATGCTGACCTGCCCTTTCAAAGTCTTTAAATACCCTGATCTTTTCAAATTTGAGGCAAATAAAATTGACTACAATATAATGGGGGGAAAGATTGGAATTCTATGCCAATGACTTCTGCTTGTAGTTAGATTACAAAATAAAAAAAAAATGAACAAGGAAGATGTGGTTTGCCACATATGCATAATTTCAGGCAAAATACGTCTATGACTATTTTAACTATGAAGCAGATTTATCCAATTGACTTAGTTAGCTAGTACTGATATGACAAAAATAACACACATGCATAGCTTTAACAAACAAAAATATATTCTGTCACAGTTTGGGAGACTAGACATCGAAATTCAGGACACCAGATCTCAGGGAAGGCTTTCTCTCTTGACTCTGGGGAAAAGTCTGACTCCTTCCAACATCTGTGAGCTCTGCATCCCTTTAAGATCTCCAGGGTGACTGTTTCTTAGCATCAGTCTCCTTTTGGACTGAGGAGGTTCTCAGTACAGGGACCCCCAGGCCCATAGATACTCTCCATTCCTGGCTTTTCTTCCTGATAATACTGAGATCCCTGCTTTCTGCTTGCTTCTCTTTCCTTTTATCATTTGCAAGATAAACAGTGATATAGGCCACACATCAGAGGAATTTCCCTTAGATCAAATTATGGCTGTGGCCTAAGTCAGAGTGTGGTATTCCACTCTCTAATACCCTTACAAATAATTGAATGATCACATCAGATCACATCTTGAGAGATGATTACATCATTACATAACTGACAAGCCACTGAGAATCATTGCCCAGCCAAGCTGACACATACTTTTGAGAGATACAGTTTAACCCATGACACCAATCTGCAATATAAAGCAAAATACTAAAGCTTTAAAATAAGTCCAGTTACTGCTTCTATAAAGATTAGTGTTGGAGACTAACATATCTGAAAGAGAATTTTTACAATGTACTTGTGAATTTTCATTTGAAAAGTTGTTGTGGGTGTGTATAATAGTTGTTATTGTTTAGTGCTATCGAGTCAGTTCCAACTCATAGCGACTTTGTATAGGGTTTCCAAGGAGTGGCTGGTGGATTTGAACCACCAACCTTATAGTTCAAACCAACCTGGTGCTCCAGTACTTATCTTACAGTGCCACAATGTTGTTGTTAAGTGCTGTCGAGTTACTTTTGACTAATAGCTACCCTATATAGGGTTTCCAAGGAGCAGCTGGTGAATTTGAACCACCAACATTGGAATTCAAACCAACCTTGCCATCTAGCACATTATTCCACAGCACCACTCCAGGACTCCACAGCGCCACAATGGTGGTAGTGTGCCATGGAGTCAGTTCGAACTCAGAGCAACCGTGGGTAGGGTCTCCGAGGCTGTAAATCTTTACGGGAATGGAAGGCCTTGTCTTTCTCCCACGGAATGGCTGGTAGTTTTGAACTGCTGACCTGGAGGTTAGCAGCTCAACTCGTAACCACTACGATACCAGAGCTCCTTGTTGTTGTTAAGTGCCATCGAGTCAATTCAGACCCATAGTGGGCCTGTATAGGGTTTCCAAGGATCATCTGGTGACCTTGAACCACCGACCTTGCAGTTCAAACAGCTTTGCAGTCTGACACATTAGCCCACAGCACCATACCAGGACTCCAGCACCAGAGCTCCTTATTGTTGTTATTAAGTACTGTGGAGTCAGTTCCAACTCATAGTAACCCTGTACAGGATTTCTGAGGCTGTAAATCCTTAAGGGAGCAGAAAGCCTCCTCTTTCTCCTGCGGAAAAGCTGGTAGTTTCGAACTGCCAACCTTGAGGTTAGCAGCCTAATACATAACCACTAGCTACCAGAGCTCCCTAGAAGGTACTAAAATTTGTTCTCCCTAGAAAATAGAATTAGATTATCTGTGAGCACTAATTATTGTTGTTGCTCAGTGCCATCAATTCTGTTCCAACCCATAGCGACCCTGTATGAGGTTTCCAAGAAGTGGTTAGTAAGTTTGAACCACCAACCTTGTGGTCCAAACTGACCTTGTGCTCCAACACATTGTCCTGGAACACCATTACTTAGAAAGACTTCATTGGAAACACCAGATTAACATATTATCAATATTATCTTTTTTCTGCCACATTAATTGAAGAACTTTTTATTTATTTATTTAAAAACAATAGTGAGGCACTTACCCATTTATAGGTGTCCTGGTGTGGCGCTGTAGATAAGCACTGAACTACTAGCCCAAAGGTTTACAATTCAAGGCCATCAGCCACTCCTCAGATCATATTCAAGGTCAACTCAATGGCACTTAACAATAACATCAGTAGTTTCTTTAAATAAAATGCAAGAAACTACTTCTTGTTTGTAATTACTAACTTAATTTCTAAACTTCTCCATACAGAAATGTTGTTACAAATAATGTTTTTGAGAAAACTAAAGCAAATTCTCTCCAGTGAGTGTAAACAACACAGTTCCTCAAGTATGGAAGGACAAAGAAAACTCACCCTGCTCTGTGCCTAGATTCCTGTGGTATCAGATAATCTGCACAGCCAACTCTCCTTCTCTGCTCAGGAAAAGGGGTGTTCTATCCATTACTACTTGGAAGATTTCCAAAGTCCAAATCAAGCCCTACTGCTCAGTGAAAGATTATAAGAGGCATACAAAGGAGGTTGGCAGAAAAATGATGAAAATAGATAAAGACACATGGAGGTATAAAAGAGCTAAAGAAGATAGAGATAAATAGTGGTATATGTATAACCTTGGGACAGTATTCTGTAGGTAGATCCATGGACAAAGACACATGCTGAATGGATATAGAAGGAAGAGTGGACTATACATATATATGAGTCCTGGTGTAGTATACTGTGGGTTAAAGCTCTGGACCACACAGTCAGTTTGAACCACTAGGTTGGCAGCTCAAACTCACCAGTTGCTCCTTGGAAACTTTATATAGATATACCACAGTTTGAAAGAGGATCTTGGTACATGAGTATTTACCTTTCCTGTAAACACAACTATGAACATGGTGAAGTATACAGTAGGCAAAATGATGAAAACTTCTTAGATATTACCAACTATCTTAAGGCAATGAGCAGCTGAGCCTGGGCCATAGTCTCAGAAACACCATAGTCAATTGGCACAACACTATCTATAAAATAAGTGTAGTATCTGGGATCTTAAAAGCTCATGAGTGGTCATCTAAGGTGGTCTCTCCATGTGCAGAGAAAGAAGAGTGAAAAGAATTGAAGATACTTGGAATCAATTAGCCAAATGAACTAATGGGACATGTAAACCTCATTTTCCATGACTTTGAGACCAGAAGAACTAGATGGTGTCCGGTTACTACTACCAACTGCTCTGAAAGAGATCACATTAGAAGGTCCTGGATAGAGTGGGAGAAAATGTGGAACAAAATTCAATACTATTTTTCACATGAATGACCTGACTTACTGGTCAGAAAGAGACTGGAGGAACCAGAGTCCCATGAGCCAAGACCACCCTTCATGTCTGAAAAGGAACTCACCCTCATGGCCCAACTTTCAGCCAAGCAGTAGATAGGTATATAGGGAGCACAACATTAGTAAGATATGCTCACTATGAATGATGGAGTTGTTAATCATTCAAAATCAAAGGGGCTCTGGTGAAAGCAGATGGGGATAGGATTCATTGATTCAATAGTAAGTAGTTATTATCATACTTAATTTCAATTGTCACAACTGTAAAGGTAGAGGTTGTATAATAAAAGGGGGGAAGTAGATAATCTTGCATTCCAAGAACAGAGGACCCTAGGACCATCAAGAGAGAAGAGCATGAACTGAACATGGGACCCTAACTAGAGAAGCAACAACACCAGAGATGTAGGCAGAAATGATGGCATGGAGAGATTGAGCAGCTGAGGACTCTAGACTCATGGAAAGAGAAAGGCTGTGTGCTGGCAGACAGGAGACTGGCTTCCAGAACATGCCCTGTGATTATTTAAATGATTATATATCCATGCATGGTTTAAAAAAAAGAGTAAGTTTTCCTACATACTGTAGTTTTAAAATGCAAATAAATACAAGACCCAGAAGAAGAAGAAGAAAATCAAAACATGTACCTATGTACCTAAGGACAAAGGTGAGAAGAGATGGGAAGGTGGGTGGACAGGAGATGGGAGCCACAGGGAGGAAGTGGGATAACAGTTGTTCTGTGGAGGGCGTTGCAATCAAAGATGAAACAAAGTGCCTTATTTGTTGAATGTCAAACCGATGATCTTTTCTGTAAACATTCACTCAATTCTTCGTGATACAAAAACACACACAAGGGGATTTCCTCTAGAGACTTGCAATAGTCTGGCAAGAAGGAAGGGCGACTAGACAGGAGAGTTTGGGGCAGGTATTTCATTCTAAATGTTGACGGTTCCCTAAGGAAAGATCTATGCCTTTGTGTGATACTTCAGCATCAAGCACCACCCTTTGCTTGAAACATTATAAACATTGCAAATCTTTCTTCACCTTATTCCACCTCCATATATTTATTCATTTATCTCCTCCCTTGAACATTTAAACTATTAGAACAGGTTCTCTACCTATTCCTGTTGCTTTCACTAACCCGGATCTTGACTGCTTTCTGATTCCTATGCCCAATGCATTCTGATTCCTGTGCCCACTGCTTTCTATCTGATTCCTTTTTTAAAGGATCCACAAGAATTACCAATGCCTGTCTCCCAGTTAAAGCTAAAACTCTCTTCTAAAGGAATGATTTTTCTTAAATGTCACCTATTTCAATGTTCTTATATCAAAATATGTTGAATTAATACTTGTCATTTGGCAGATAGCGTCCTTAAATACATAGAGAACAATAGAGCCCTGAAAGAAGTGTATCCTTATTAAAGAACAGTCCAAAATGACATTCTATCATTTCTTCATTTGTCAATGTTTCATTAAGGTGGTTCTAATACCACAATAACTCATTCCTAGATAAAAGAAATTTCAGAAGAAGAAGAAAAAAAATTTTTTTTTAAGAAAGCTAACTGATAATTAAGGTTTTGTGTCAACTTGACTGGGCTAGGATTCTCAGTGACTGATGTGATTTGATGTGATAAACCAGTAAGAGGATTAAGGGTGGGATACACCATTGGACTCAATGGCACTTAACACCACACTACCCTTAATCCCACCACCATCCTGATCTGATTTATGGAGATTCCCAAGGGTAGAGCATGCAGCACCTATTATTTGACAAAAGATAAAAAGAGAGAGGTTTGAGAAGAGAGAGGCAGGAGAGCCCAGAGTCGAGTTCATCCTTTGGACCTGGGGTCTCCGTACTATGAAGCTTCTAGAGCCAGGGGAAGGCTGGTGCCAGCCTGAATGGAGGACTACTGGGCCTACAGATGCTGAAAGGAGACAAAGGCCTTTCTCACGAGCCAGTGCTCCGAATGAAAACTTCTAGTCTCTTAAAATGAGAGACAATAAAATTTTGATTGTTAAAGCTATCCACTTGTGACTCTGTCTTTCCAAGCATTCATTGTTGTTGTTGTTAAGTGCCGTTGAGTCGGTTCCGACCCATAGCGACCCTGTACAGGGTTTCCGAGGGTGTAAATCTTTATGGGAGTAGAAAGCCTCATCTTTCTCCCGCGGAGCAGCTGGTAGTTTCGAACCACTGACCTTAAGGTTCGCAGCCCGATTTGTAACCACTACGCTACCAGAGCTCCTTAAAGCCTCATCTTTCTCCCGCGGAGCAGCTGGTAGTTTCGAACCACTGACCTTAAGGTTCGCAGCCCGATTTGTAACCACTACGCTACCAGTTACTCATAACAATAATCAACCACCATAAATATCTAAGCAGTACTCAACAAATGATATTTTTATAATCTCTTTACACCAGAAAGGAAGGTCAAAACCAAACCAAACCCACTATTGTTGAATCAATTCCACTCAGAGTGACCCTGTAGGACAGAGGAGAACTGACCTCAGTTTTTATGGAAAAAGAGCTGCCACATCTTTCCCTCATGGAGTAGCTGATGGTTTAAAATCACCTAACTTTTGGTTAGCAACTGAGTTCTTTAAGCACTGTATCACCAGGACGCTTCTAAAGGAAGACACTAATTATGAATTCAATCTAAAATCTTAATTTAGAATTATCTCACTTTCACCTACCTACCTTCTACTCATCCTTTTTGCCACAACTCAGTCATTACTTCCTTCAGGAAGCAATCTTTGACCAAGTGTTCCTCACCACTACCGTGTTCATTCCTGGCGATCTCCCTGGTTTTGTTTACCATGGTTCTTACCACACCTGATTGTAATCCTCTTGACTAGTTTACCTACCAGACTTTAAATTTTTGAAAATAGAGGCTATGTGCTATCATCTTTATAGTCCCAAAACCTAGCACAGAGCCTAGCACATACAATACAACAAATGCATAAATTATCCCTGACTCCATGTGATAAACCATGATAAAACGTCTGATGCTTTCTGTTCTTTCAGTTTGATAATGTAGTCAAATCCCCTCGGAATTACTAGATTTAGCTTTTATTTTATTCTTGCTCATATTCATCCCTGATTTGGCTACCAGGCTCTTGACCAGCACAGTTCCTGAGGGACTCTAATATCCAGGGCAACTTTGCCTTCGAACCAAACAGCACCAGTCTTGATTCAGTTGTTCCTAAAATCACAGCTATCACCAGCATGGTCCTATACACTCTAGAACAAGCTGGATTACAGTTTAGCACATTATTTAAAAGCTCCCTCTCCATTTAGTTTGATTTGTTAAGATAGTAGAATCAGACACTCATCCTAGGGTGATTTGTCTTGCTACAGTTATCCTACCTACTGCTGATGGTGGTGGTAATAATGTCAGTTCTGACTCACAGCGCCCTGTATAGAGTTTCTGAGGATGTATATTTTTACAGACGCAGAAAGCTTCATGTTTCTCCTGAAGAACTTATGGTGGATTCGAACTGATGACCTTGTGGTTATCAACCTAACGCGTAACATATTGTGCTACCAATGCTCCTTATCCTACACTGGTGGTTGGTAGTTGTGTGCGACCAAGTTGGTTCCAACTCAAAACAAGGCTTGTCTGTCAGTTTGTCATATTGTGGTGGCTTGTGAGTTGCTATGATTCTGGAAGCTATGCCACCAGAATTTTAAATACCAGCAGGGTCACCTATGGTGGACAGGTTTCAGGTGAGCTTCTAGGCAAAGACAGATTAGGAAGAAGGAGGGACGAACTACTTCCAAATATTTAGTCACTGAAAATCTTATGAATAGCAGAGAAACACTGTCAGATATCGTGCCGGAAAATGAGCCCCTTAAGTTGGAAGGCACTAAAAATGTGACTGGGGAAGAACTGCCACCTCAAAGTAGAGTTGACTGTGATGACGTGAATGGAGTAAAGCCCGTGTAACCTTCATTTGCTGATGGGGAACAACTCAAAATGAAGAGAAACAGCTGTAAACATCGATTCATAATCAGAACATGGAATTATGAAGTATAAATCTAGGAAAATTGGAAGTTGTCAAAAATGGAGTGGAATGCATAAACACCGATACCTTAGGCATTAGTGAGCTGAAATGGACTGGTATTAGCCATATTGAAACTGACAACCACATGGTTTACTATGTCGGGAATGA
>NW_006408523.1:41498804-41513348 GCF_000296735.1 Chrysochloris asiatica
GGACTGCCAAAAGAACAAACAGATCTGTGTTGGAAGAAGTGCAGCCAGAGTGCTCCTTGGAGGCCAAGATGGCCAAATTTCATCTCTCCTACTTCGGACATATTGTCAGGAGCGACCAGTCGCTGGAGAAGGATATCATGTTTGGTAAAGTGGAGGGTCAGAGAAAAAGAGGAAGAGCCCCAGCGAGATGGATTGGCAAAGTGGCAGCATCAATGGGCAACAATTGTGAGGTTGGCCCAGGACCGGGCAGTGTTTCGTTCTGTTGTACATGGGGTCATTATGAGTTGGTAATAACAACAACAATATAGGAATGCACATAAGTCATAAACAGATAACTCACATGAGAAGTAATGTATCTACTAAAGATTTAGGGGACAGAGAAAGTAAGAAAAATGAGCCAGGGAAGAAGACTGAGACAGAAACACCCTCAAAGGTAGGTGGTGGTGGTGGTTGTGTGCCATCAAGTCAGTTCCAACTCATGACCCAGCATAGAGTTTCTGAGGCTGTAAATATTTAGGGGAGCAGAAAGCTTTATCTCACTCCCGAGGAGCAACTGGTGGATTCAAACTGCTGATTTTACAGTTAGCAGCTCAGCTTATAATTCACTACGTTACCAGAGCTGCCAATATGCTGAGACAAGCCTTCTGCCCATATGCTGTTTTCTCAGTCTCTCTGCCATCAGACTAAACTTCTCTTTTCTAGCACATCAAATTAAGTGATCTAGGTTGTTAACAAGATGTCACCAACTTATTTGCAAATCCAATACAATCCAAAATTCTTGGCTCCACTCCATTCTACCTGCTTCCCTGAAGTGTCCCCCCCCCCAACTCTGCCCTTCAATTTTCATACCTCTTTTTAATATGGTTTATGTCTGCCAGTCTTGTCCTGGGATCAGGAACTACATATTGCCTTTTTTTATTCATTCCAAATTCAACTTCCGCAAGTATATTCTTTACTGAAGGTAAGAATAATTAAACTAACGGTCAATATAGGACATTATACATTCATGAAGGAGTCCTAGGGGTACAGTGATTTGAGCATTGGGCTGCTGACAGACCACCACCCATTCTGCGGGAGAACGATGAGGCAGTCTGCAGTTATAAAGATGTACAGCTACAAAACCCCTATAGAGCAGTTTTAGTTTTTATTCTATAGGGTTGCTATGAGTCAGAATTGACTTGATGGCATTGGGGTGGGGAAGGTGGTTAAACTGCTTCCAAATGTTCAACTTTAAAGTAATTTACATTTATATTTCTTACTATTGTTGAGTGTGCTGGTGAGTCGTTTTCGACTCATAGCGACTCTATATAGGGCTTCCAAAAGTGGCTGGTGGGTTTGAACTGTCAACCTTATCAGTCCATTGCTTATCTTACAGCACCACACCATTATTCTTATGTCCTTATATCAATAGTAATATTTAGAAGGACACTATATATATTGCCAAAGTTAGCAGTGAAATAGTTTGCTCTTCATACTCCCATGTAATCACATTGTGGCTATTGTGTTTCATTGCATATCCATTTTTATAAGTCTGCTTACAAACACAAGGAGGTAGCCACTTTTGCTTGCCAGTGGGGACTGACTGCTATTTTTTAGAAAGAGCACAGCCAACTATTTCAAATTTCTGAGGTAACTATTTATACTGGGACTGAATGACATGACACATCCTTTGGAAACGTGTTACTATTTAAGCCGCTCTCAACTTCTTATTTATCCAAAGTCATCTCTTAGAATCCAAAATGCTATGCCTCTTCCCCTTCCTTAGGACCGACTGATCCCAGGAGTGAAAGACTATTCTGGAGAAAAACCTGGACAGCCGGACACCAGGAGCTAACACACCCAAGAAATGAACATCTGAGGGCTCAGCCAGTGTTCCCCATCGGGTAAAAACATTCATTCCCTTAAGTACTAGTAATGAATTTGAATAGGGCCTGTCATGGGACTAGAACATTACAAGAACTTGGCAACTTAGTAGATAAAAGTCTTACCCAAGGAGTACATTTTTGGAGGAGGGAAAAGGGCCAATTTATATGAAGACCTATGTCCTAGGATAGAAAAGAATCAAATAATTACTTTATGTGAACCTACTTCTGACCACTTTTATCTAGGATATTGCCTACATGAGCTATCCTAACCCCAGAGGCCTACCCATTTCTTAGTTTCGTCTATTCATTCATGTCATGTTGGATACAGTTTTGTTAACTTTTCTTAGATAAAAGCAGATCGACACGTTCACTTCATATTATTGTTCATTTGTTTTAGTCCAGTTCTGCCATCTCTCTAAATCAGACCTCTCTTCCCCACTCTGCCCCACATGCTATCAAGCATGACAGACACCAGGTGTCCTGAGTCAGGGCAAGCTTTGATTGTTGTAGTTGTTAAGTGCCATTGAGTTGGTTCTGACTCATAGTGTCCCTGTATAAGGTTTCCGAGGAGCAGCTGATGGGTTTGAACTGCCAACCTTGCAATTCACATCGACTTTGCGGTCCAGTGCATTAATTATACTGCAGTGCCACACCAGGACTCCAAACACCTAAAGAAGGTGCTTCTTTGTAAATGTCAAGAACTATTTGGACTTGGAGATGTTACCATATTTTTCAAGCTGACAAGTTGGTTTTGTACTGGTTTCTTGAACAATGGCAGAAATACCTGATAAGACTCCCAACTCAAGAGAATTTTATTACTCATGACACAGTCAACAGCATTAGCTTCGTGTTTATGCTGGTCTACTTTGTCCCCCAGGTCCTATGCGCTTACATGGAATAGCCTAGCTAGTTGTTGTTAACATCAAGGTGAATAGGAATCTGCCCGACTTTTGCCCCAGAGGAAGACATTATCTTCAATATATCAGATATCAAGCAAGCCTGGCCTCAGCTCCAGCTACAAAAGGAGGCCATCTGTATTGTACAAGTCTGTTCACTTCAAATGTCTTCAAAAAGATCATTCGCAAATATGGAGAAACAACAGTGTTTCCCAAAAATAAGTTTAAAAAAGTTAGGAAGATGATGAATGAATGATACAATTATTGAATATCTTAGAGGAAAGACAAAATAGTGAATATGCAGTACAAATAGTTAATCCATTCTCTACTTCTCTAAATAAGTACACAAGAAAATGTCAAGAAAGGTCATTTCTGCTCACCAAAGACAATTCTCATTTGATTTGATTTACTTAAAGGTATATTAGTCTTTCAATAATTGGCAATCATTTTAATAAATTCTGTAATCCTTAGCAAGTGAGATTTCTGCACTTATCAAATACTACCGACTACATGGAAGCAACTGTGAAGTTGGAAAAGTGATCCATCAACAGATGAATGAATAAATAATATGTGGTATACACATACAAGCGAGTATTATTCAACTATAAATAGATATAAAGTCTGAACACATGCTACTGTGTAGAAGGGCTTTGAAAATATTATCCCAAGTGAAATAAGCCAGACACAAAAGAAGAGATATTGGATGATTCTATTTATATGAAAGATATAGGATAAATAAATTGAAAGAGTCAAAAAAAGTAAAGTAGAAGTTAGCAGGGACTGTGCAGAGGGAAGAAAGAATTATTGCTTAATGCGTACAGAGTGTTTGGTATGATGAAAAGTTTTGGAAATTGTTAGTGGTAGTTGTTTAACATTGTGGATGTAATTAATACCACTGGACTGTACATTTAAAAATGTTTAGAATGCCAAGTTTGATGTTTTACACACACACAGATATATATATAGATATAGATATAGGACAATCTCTTTGAGATCTCAAACGAGTAAAGTCTTGCTAAAGGTAATACAGAAACGGTTACAATCATACATTGACAGAGAACTTCCAGAGGTTCAAGCCGGATTCAGAAGAGGCCATGGAACGAGAGATATCATTGCTGATGTCCGATGGATCTTGGATGAAAGCAGAGAATATCAGAAAAATATTTACCCATGCTTTATTGACTACACAAAGGCATTCAATTGTGTGGATCAAGACAAGCTATGGACAACATTGCACAGTATGAATATTGCAGAACACTTAATTGTGCTCATGAGGAATCTGTACCTGGACCATGAAGCAGTTGTTCGAACAGAGCATGGGAACACCGAATGTTTTAAAATTAAGAAAGGTGTGCGACAAGGTTGTATTCTTTCACCATACTTATTCAACCTGTATACTGAGCAAATAATCAGAGAAGCTGGGTTCTACGAAGAAAAACGTGGCATCAGGATTGGAGGAAGACTCATTAACAACCTGCGATGTGCAGATGATACAACCTTGCTTGCTGAAAGTGAAGAGGACTTAAAAACACTTACTGATGAAGATCAAAGACCACAGCCTTCAGTATGGATTGCATGTCAATGTAAAGAAAACAAAAATCCTCAGCACTGGACCAATAAACAACATTCTTATCGACAGAGAAAAGATTGAAGTTGTCAAGGACTTCATTCTTCTTGGATCAACTATCTACACTCAAGGAAGCAGCAGTCAAGAGATCAGACAACGTATTGCATTGGGCAAATCTGCTGCACAGGAACTTTTTAAAGTGTTGAAGAGCAAAGATGTCAGCTTGAGGACTAAGGTGCACCTGACCCAAGCCATGGTATTTTCAATAACCTCATATGGATGCGAAAGCTGGACAGTGAATAAGGAAGATCGTAGAAGAATTGATGCCTTTGAGTTATGGTGTTGGAGGAGAATACTGAAAGTGCCATGGGCTGCCAAAAGAACCAATAGATCTGTTCTGAAAGAAGTGCAGCCAGAGTGATCCTTAGAGGCCAAAATGGCCAAACTTCGTCTCTCATACTTTGGACATATTGTCAGGAGGGAATAGTCGCTAGAGAAGGATATCATGCTTGGTAAGATGGAGGGTCAGAGAAAAGGAGGAAGACCCCCAATGAGATGGATTGGCCAGGTGGTAGCATCGATGGACTCAAGTGTGGCAACAGTAGTGAGGTTGGCCCAGGATCAGACATTGTTTCATTCTGCTGTGCATAAGGTGGCTATGATATATACACACACATGTATATATATATGTTGTTGTTGTTAAGTGCCATCGAGTCGGTTCCAACCCATAGCAACCCTGTATAAAATAGATTTCAGATGAGCAGCTGGTGAGCTTGAACTGCCATCTTGCAGTTCAATAGGCTTTGCAGTCTAGCACATTAACCCACAGTGCCACCCAGAACTCCATATGTGTGTGTGTGTATATATATGTATGTATGTATGTATAAGGAGCTCTAGTGGCATAGTGGTTATGAATTGGGCTGCTAACCTCAAAGTCAAAAGTTTGAAAATACCAGCTGCTCCACAGGAGAAAGATAAGGCTTTCTGTTCCCATAAAGATTCACAGCCTCAGAAACCCTGTACAGGGTCGCTATGAGTCGGAACCGACTCCATGGCACATACATACATATATACGGTGGTTGTGGTGGTTATGTGTGTATGTGTATATATATATAAAATAAGCACTGGATCATAAGGTCATTTCAGTCACAAGGTTGGCAGTTCAAACTCACCAGCTGCGTAACCCAATGCAGGGTTGTTGAGTTGGAACCAACTTGATGGTGCTTAACAACAACAACTATATATATACATATTATATTATATTATATTAGGGTGCATGGTAGCACTATACAATAAGCACTGGACTGAGAACCACAAAGTCCACTGTTCGAGCCCAGCAGATGCTCCAAGGGATAAATATGAGGCTTTTTGCTCCGAGATTTAAATCCTCAGAATCCCTAGACAGGGTCACTATGAGTCAGGACTGACTCTATGACACTTAACAATGACAAATATACGTATAACCACACAAAAACCACTCTTTCAGCTTCAAAGCAGAGACTTGATCATAACCTTGGAAGTAAAATAGACATGAGTTTATATCACAGAATCAGTTCCACAAATCCTGCCCATCTTCTAATGAGTGCCTGGGAACATTTTTGTGAGGACAGGGGCTTTATTCTAAACAAATTAAATTATACCAAGCAGAAAGGATATGAGCAACATTCAAGGAATTTCAAGCATTATGATGGTTAAACAGCATTTTGTAAACTGTGTTCTGGGAAACACAAGTATCCTTCATGAAGTTATTGAAGATTCTGCTGGAGTAATGTCGCTGATTAAGAGAAAGATCGTGGGAATGAATCCACATCTGGAATGGTTGGTATCAAGAGGCAGCATAGTTCATTCACAGTAATAACAGGAAGAAAGGAGGGTAGAGTATATGGGCTCAGGAGCAACTAGGTATGTGGATGTGGTATTGGGGGCTTGGGGAAATTCCCTTCTGACTACTTATGTGGAAGTCCAATATCTAAATCAGACTACAGTAGGAAACAGATTTTTCAGGCAGATTAAATTCTTCTTGCCACGTAATAGAAAATATTGTTATTGTTTGGGTCTCCATGAATGGTCTTCATGACATCTTAACTTTTTCATTTTAACTAGGCTGATGTTAGTATAGTAAGGTTATTGAACCACTTGTCCAAAGCTATGTTCATAAAAAATTGCACTTTGAAGAAGATTCCAATTCATTCTTATAATCTATATGCTTCGATATAACCTAGCCTTGGCTTACCTCTCTAAACTTGTCTCTTAACTTATTTCCGCCTTCCTTACTCTGCCTCAGTCAAACTGACGTATTTTGTTATTGGTCCTCCAGTATGTCAAGTTCATTTCCGTTTCAGGACTTTGTATTTTCTGTTCCTCTTTCCTTGTAACACTTTTCCTTCAAACATGCATAAGGCAGGTTCCTTGTCATTATCATTTGCATCTCGAAGAGGCATCCCTAGTTCCAATATCTATAGTAGGCCATACCCCATCCAGTTACTATTATATATAATTGTATTTTACTTCTTTACAGCATCTATCACTAACTAAAATTGTATTGCTTCTTTCTATAGCCTATGCATCCCCAGCAACTAGTGCAGAGCCTGGTCTGTATCAAATCGATTCTGACTCATAGCGTCCCTGTATAAGATTTTCAAGGAGCCACTGGCAGTTTTGAACTGCCTTGGTGGTTAGCAGTCCAGTGCTGATCCTACAGTGTCCACATCAGGACCCCAGGTCTATATTGTAGCTGTTTTGTGCTGTCGAGTTAGTCCCAACTCATAATGCTCCTGTGTAGGGTTTCCAAGAGCAACTGGAGAGTTTGAACTGCTGACCTTATGGTTACCAGTCCAGCACTTAACCTACAGTTCCACAAAGCTGTCCTTTGTTTTAAATGAATAAATACAAGCAGTCCTATTAATGCCCCTATGGCATTCAATCATTTTTGTCACTGATTTAGAGACGTATTTATCAAATTTATAGATGACATGAAACTGAAAAAACACTGCAAAATTAAACTGAATATACAAAATTCTCAATGTGTTGGCATGAAGTGCTGAAATAAATAAAAACCGACTCAATGGCACTTCACAACAACAACAACAACATATTAACAGAGATAAAGATGGAATGTGAATTTTAGGTTAAAGAATCCAATTAAAAGCATAGCTTAGCCACAGTTTATAAATAAAAAGACATAGGAATAGTCTATGGCACTGTAAGATAACTGAACTGGTAACCACAAGGTCCACGGTTCAAACCCACCAGCTGCTTCTTGGAAACCCCATTCAGGGTGGTTATGAGTCAGAATTGACTCAATGGCACTTAACAACAACAACAACAAATACACTCAGTAAGCTGCATGGCAGCTGAAATAGAAGACCTTCATTAGTAAAGACACAATATTCATACAATGACCCCATCATATTCTGCCCTGTTTAATTTACAGCTGAGCAGTATGCTCAGTACTGGTTATTTGTCTGTCATGAGCATCTCATCTCTGGCATGTTTAGAATATATATGCCAGCACATAAAATAGCTGAACGCTTTGGGATCTTTACCGTGTACCTCAAGTCCAGAGGAGTATACATATGATGGGGACTATCACATACCAGATCCAAGCTCACCTATTTTAGTAGAACTGTTTGTTACCCAATTTGTTGCTCAATTTTGACACAATGACAAGTGAACACTGGAAAACTGTTCACAAAATTTGGGAGTACGGAAGAATGCATGAAAGCAGAATTTGGAGAAGTATTAAGTTATTGAGATACTAATATCAATGCTCCACAGATTTAAGCAAACATTAAGATAAGATTTACTATTACCTTGAGTGTGACTAAATGATACCTTCTTTCCTACATGGACAGAGCAAGGTGGTCTTCCTGAACATAGAGATGTATATAAAATTTCAATATTAGTCTAATACTTCCTTTATTATTTCCCACTTCCTAGCAAAGATTTGCCTAAATGGTTAACGTGTAACACTCTTATGTAAGGTACAAATGTTACAATATTAGAATTTTTACACCAACTTTCATATACACGCACACATACAAGAGGAAGTTCAAAAGTATTGCTACTGGTATTCCAGTTCATACAGTCATGGATTTATTCTAAACAAAATGTGTGTAAATAAGCCTATATGGTCATTAGATGGCTGGATGTAAATTCTGTTCTACACCATCTTAATCTCCTGGTGTGGCACTGTGGATTAACGTGCTGAACTGCAAAGTTGGTTTGAACCCCAAGGTCGGTGCAGTTCAAGCTCACCACCTGTTCCTTGGAAACCCTATACAGGGTTGCTATGGGTTGGAGCTGACTCAACGGCACTTAAGAACAACAACAACAATCTCCTTAGGTTACCTTCCAGACAAAGGTTCAGTCAACACAGTGGCTTCCAAGGGGATCTGCTAGACTCAATTCAATGGAAAGAAGTCAGCTCAGAAGGTTATGGTGGCTGTTTTTTGGGGATTTCAAAAGAGTAATAATCTTAATACATTTTCTCAAAAACCACAGGATGATCCTGGGTCTTATTAGGAAGAAGTTTTAAGAAAATAAAAACCTGCATTGGGGAGAACAAGTTGCACTGAGGAAAATTGTTTTCTATCATGGCAATGCACCTGCTCATTCTTGGTGAGTAGCAAGGGCTGTCCTAGCAGAGTTTCACTGAGAAACCCCACCCCACTCACCCTATCAGCCAGATTTTGTCCCTTTCAGACTTTTTTCTGTTACCCAAGCTAAAAGAACATTTAAAAGGAGAATGATGTGAGTTCCTCTAGGATGACAAAATTGTCTTTTTGATGTGGTAGAAATCAAAGATCACATCATTCTTTGAGGATGAGTTGTTGTTAAATTGTTGTTATGAGCCTTGGCGTTAGTTCCAACTCGACCTTGTACAGGGTTTCCAAGGAGCAGCTTTTCACCACCTTCAAAAATGTATATAGACCTAGAGGGAGGGTATACTGAAAAACAATATCTTTACATTGTGATATTCTGGTCACAGTGGATTCAACAGTAACTCCTGGCATCTCTGGGCACTGCCCCTAATTAATACAAGTTTCCAATCACCCTTAGTCTGTGTGCTTCTCTCTTGCAAGTTCTGAATTGTCAGAAGAGAGAATATGATTGGATCATGTGTCAACTCTGTTCCACACCTTGACTGGTCAACGTTGGCCGGAGCAGCAATGTCACGCTATACAGTCACTTTCATGAGAATCCATTCCCAGATCCATTTCCAGAAAAGGAGAAACTACAGAGCAGAGTGACCACTTCAAACGGCATTTGTTTCAGATAATGACAGAGCAGACATTTATAGTGTCCAGCAATCATCTGAAAGCCCAGGTAGTGGCAAGGTTGGACTAATTCCATATTTTAACATAAAGACCTTAATTTAATTTGACTGTGACTATTCCCAGTTACATGACTGTATAGAAACAATACACAAGAACCTTGATGTACCCATCATCCAACTTCAATAACTATCAGTAGCTTATTACCCTTATTTCACTTTCTCAGTACCCTAAAACTTGTTTTCAATAGTATTTTTAAGTACATGAAGATATAGTATTTCAACCATAGCTACTTCCAAATTCCAGATAATGAATATTAAGGGAAGAACTGCAATATCATTATCATACTGAACAAGGTAATAATAATTCCTTAGTGTTAGATGTTATTGTGGAATGCCATTTTCTGAGACGTGTTTACAACTAGCAAAGAACATATAGTCTAAACAAGTAATAAGACTTGTACTTACATAACAAGAAAAAATACCATAAGAAGAGTTGAGATGACGTGTCATGGGGGGTCAGAGGAGAAAGACAGTAATAGAGAGTGAAGCAGTAGAATACATATACAATATAATACATACACAATATGAAGCAGTAGAATACATATACAAAAACAAGGAGGTGGCAAAAAAATCAAGGGACTATCTGAAAGCTGGGGAAGCAGAAGACTGAAAGCTCAGGTTAGCATCTGGAATTGAAGAAATGGAAGTCTTGAAGGAATAAAAGAAGGCCAAAGGACCCACACTCTAGAATCACAGGGGCAGAGGACACAGAGGGAAGGGAGATCCAGCTGACTTGGGCTCAGCAGAGGAGCAACTGAAAATCCCTAGTGAAAGACCCAGAGGCTGCAAGTGATGAGAACAAGATTTAATTATTGGAGATACTCAGCTGACAAGCACTGGTCCAGCCATATCCATTGTTTGCTGCCGGCTTCTCTTCTTATTATGGGACCTTGATCAGTGAGTTATTCTAAATTCAAATATCATCCCTGATTCCAGATGATACTACCATAGCACTGACTTTTATCTAGAGTTATCTTTAGTGTCTAGGTTAGTACCTGTCACAATAAAGGCAACATATTCTGACAAAAATGGGTACGTGTATGAATCCGCGTTAGAAATACCTTAGTAAAATATTGTTGTTTGTGCCGTCTAGTTGGTTATGGCTCACAGTGTCCCTGAATAGGGTTTCCAAGGCTGTAAATCTGGGGGGCTCAAACCATTGACCTTGTGGTTCTCAGTCTGTTGTTGTTGTTTTTAATTGTTGTTGAGTAGATTTTGACCCATAACAACCCTGTATAGTGTTTCCAAGGAGCATCTGGTGAGCTTGAACCACCACTTTGCAGTCCAAACAACTTTGCATTCAGACACATTAACCCACATCGTCATACCAGCTTATTAAATGGAGCTGCAGCACTCCCTAACAAAGTGAAAACTTTATTAAGATATTCTAAAACTGGTGTCACAGGTTAAGTGCTGGACTGCTAACCAAAAGGTCAGTGGTTCAAACCCACCAGTCACTCCATGGGAGAAAGATAAGTCTGCTTCTGTAGAAAGTTACAACCTTGGGAACCCAAAGGGGCAGTTCTGATCTGTGCTGTGGGTTGCTATGACTCAGGGTATACTCGACAGCAGTGGGTAAGCTAGTTAGAAAAATCTCATTCTTTCATATGCTTTGTTTTTATGAGGTTCTGCTATAGCCGCCAGCTATGGTGAAAGATTTCATCATTAATCCAAGTATAAATCAACTCCAAGAGAAGAACGAAGAAGCAAACTTCTAGGGAAAAAGTATTTTCCTCAATATTCTTCAAAGAATAGACGTTTCCTAGTGTCAATTAGAGGTCAATCTTAAAAGAAAGCCTTCGGTTCTCCATTCTTCTGTCAATCAAATGTAAAGCAGAAATGTGAAAATCATATATCCTAGCATTAAATATCTGATGAATAAATGCCTTTGTCTGAAAGACAAAACTCCTTTTTTAAAACCATAATAGCAATGATTTTTTCAAACTATCTTATTTTTCCATAAATCAAGAATTATTTAGAAATCAAATATTTCTGTGATTTTTACAAATGTTCTGATCTTTCTTATTACTCTTTCGTTATTGGAAGAATGTGGAGGCATTTGTTTCACACTTTCCTCTACATAAAGATTGTAATAGTCAAAGGGGTTCTGGGGCAGGTTTTATCTTGTATGGGAGGGCTGAGTCAATTAAGCTCCTAAAGCAATGTGTCAAAATGAACAAAGCTGGTCACATGATTAATAGGCACATTGCTCATTGAATCATTGGGCAGGAAATGTCTTTGTTACATAAACAAGTTTCTGTAAGTACAGAGTTGAGTAAGAACTTTGGTTTGATCCACTTATCACTGAAGGTCATGATTTGAAATTATATGAGGGGACTTCAAAAAGTTTGTGGAAAAATAGAATGAAAATATAATGGAATTTTTCCACAAACTTTTTAAAGTCCCCCTCATATATAGTTTCCCGAAGCACCTCAGAGAGTTACATAGCTACTTTTTTCTGAAAAGTAAGCATTCAAGTTAAATCAAAAGCCAGTTTTCTCTACAGTAGCAAAGAGAAAATTAAATTGTTATTTCCAGTGTTAGTCAGAAAGCAACAACCATCAACTGTATCAACCAGAGTCACAGCAGGATGGACAAGGAGAGAACTTTTAGAAAGGCATGCTCAAGGTTGGAGTTCTGCCGTGGTGTTGTGGGTTAATGTGTTGGACTGCAAGGCCAATTTGAACTGCAAGATCAGCTGTTCAAGCTCACCAGCCAACTGTGAGTGAGAACCCATTTGGCAGTACTTAACAACAACAACAACAAAATGCTCAGTGTTAAGGACATCAACAGGGGATAGTGAGGTACCTGAGACTGCTTACTTCAGTATAGCTAGAAGTAATTATCATTCCCAAGTCTAAAGGGGCAGTTGTTGCTATTGTTGTTGTTAGGTGCCATTGAGTGAGTTCTGACTCAAAGGGACCTTATGCACAGCAGAACGAAACACTGCCCAACCCTGAGCCAACCTCACTATTGTTGCCTCTCTTGAGCCCACTGATGCTGCCACTTGGCCAATCCATCTCGCTGGGGGTCTTCCTCTTTTTCTCTAACCCTCCACTTTACCAAACATGATATCCTTCTCTAGAGACTGGTACCTCCTGACAATATGTCCAAAGTATGAGAGACGAAGTTTGGCCATCCTGGCGTCCAAGGAGCACTCTTGCTGCACTTCTTCCAACACAAATCTGTTTGTTCTTTTGGCAGCCCATGGCACTTTCAATATTCTCCTACAACATCATAACTCAAAAGTGTCAATTTTCCTACGGTCTTCCTTATTCACTGTCCAACTTTCACATGCATATGAGGTTATTGAAAATACCATGGCTTAGGTCAGGTGCACTTTAGTCCTCAAGCTGACATCTTTGCTCTTCAACACTTTAAAAAGGTCTTGTGCAGCAGATTTGCCTAATGCAATACGTCGTTTGATTTCTTGACTGCTGCTTACATGAGTGATGATAGTTGATCCATGAAGAATGAAGTCCTTGACAACTTCAATCTTTTCTCCATTGATAAAAATGTTGTTTATTGGTCCAGTGGTGAGGATTTTTGTTTTCTTTACATTCAAAAGTGAGCAATTACTGAAAGCTAAAGACGATTGGTATGGCACTACAGGATAAGCGCTGGACTGCAAACCACAAGGTCGGTGGTTAAACCTACAAACTGTTCCTCGAAAATCCTATACAGGATTGGTATGAGTCAGAATCAACTCAATGGCACTTAACAACAATAATCAAGACTGTTGTAGTCCCTGGTTGGTGCACATGGTTACTACAATCCACTGTTATCAAAATGTTGGAGGTCTAAGTTCACTCAGAGGTGCCTTGGAAGAAGAAATTCCTAACGAACTACTTCTAAAAAATCAGCCACTAAATACTCTATGGAACACAGTTTGATTCTGACACACACTTATAAGGTTGCCATGTGTCTGAACTGACCTGAAAGCAACTGGTTCTAGCTCTAGGTTGAGGAGAGGGAAGCTGCAGAGGGAAAACTGGGTGAATCTCCTGTGTCCCTCACATCTTCTTCCAATGCCTCCTATTGGCTGAATACCACTGTAATTCAGAGAGTAAGGGAGCAAAAGGAAGCCTGAGCATGGTGGAAATTAACAAAGTGGATCTGGAGCAGCAAATGTTGAATATTCAACATATAACCCCACGTCCCACTTCACCTTCAGTTTGATTTTCCTTACATATTTGTTAGCAAATTCTCTATTCCACATGCTTGACAAATCAAATAAGTTACCTAATAGGCATATAGGAATTCTGGTGTGGCAGTGAAGGATAAGCACTGGACCCCAAGGTCAGTTAAGACTGCAAGGTCATCAGTCCAAACTGACCCACTGATCCTCGGAAATCCTATACAGTATTACTATGAGTCAGAGCCAACTCAGTGGCACTTAACAACAACAACAATAGGTATTTAGGAAGCTGGCTCCAGATTTTAGAAGCCATAGTGGCACCACTCTGCTATTCATAAAGTTTTCATTGACTAAATATTCGGAAGTAGTTCATCACTCTTTCTTCCTAGTCTGTCTTTGTCTGGAAGCTCATCTGAAACCTGTCCACCATAGGTGACCCTTCTGGTATTTAAAATACCAGTGGCATAGCTTTCAGAATCACAGCAACTAACAAGCCACTGCAGTACTACAAACTGACAGACGAGTGGTGGCCATTTGGTTTTAAGTGGAAACTGTCACTTCAAATTTCCAGGAGATCTGTGAGCATGCATAATAGATCCCTCCCAGGGAGGGAGTGGGGTGTCCATTCACTCAGGCATCCCCTCTAGTCTCCAGAATGGAGGTGTGCAGACAGTGAGAGACCAATGAAGAGATATGGGGGAAAAAAGAATGTCCAAGGTGCATTGAAGGAATTGGCAAAG
>NW_006408523.1:41514790-41516954 GCF_000296735.1 Chrysochloris asiatica
GTTGGTACCAACTCGATGGCACCTAACAACAACAAGTGGCGCCACTAGGCTACTAATCAAAAGACCAGTGATTTGAACTCGCCAGTCTTACTGTGGTGCTATGGGTTAATTCACTGAACTGCAAAGTTGATTTGAACTGTAAGGTCAGTGGTTCAAGCTCAACAGCCACTTCTCAGAAACCCCATACAGAGTCACTATGGGTTAGACACGTAACAATGGCACATAACAACAACAACAATTCACTCTTTGGAACAAAGACGTCTGCTACTGGAAAGAAAACAGACTTGAAAACCCTTTGGGACAGTTCTACTAAGGTTGTTATGAGTCAGAATTGACTTGCTGTCAATGGTTTTTTACAGAAATTTCAAGACTATATTAACTCAGCAAAAATAAAACCAGAGCCTTCTCTGAATCTTCTTACCAAAATGGTTTTTAAAGATTGCTTTTCAATGATACCCTAGTTTACATAATTACTTTCGAAGATGCTACATGTTATTTTCTTTTACTACTTCAAAACTGTTTGAAAATTTCATAAGATACATATGACTATTTTTGTTCGAAGTCAAAAGCCTTCCCCCAAAAGACCATTTCATGGTTAACAAAATTCTCTAAAAGTGAAAATTAAGAACTTACAGCAACCATTGTACCCTCTCAGACAATCTCTCTAAATTTCATCATATGAAAACATTCTATAGAGGAATGTAAGGAAAATCCTCTCCTCCCATTAAGTATCTCATCCTTTGTTGAATAAAAAGTGACTATCCAGCCTCCACTTATTGATTTTTATGGTCTTTTCGTGATTTTTTTTTCTCTGTGGATTGAATGACTTTATAATTTAACAAGTCACCATTGGGTTTGGCTAATTTTTTTAGAGAAAAAACAGAAGTCTCTATAGACACGCAATAAAGACCTTTTTTATATGAAAATTGACCATGAAGAAACTAAGCAGAATGTGCATTGAAACTCTAAGGAGCAAAATAATCTCAGTGGAATGAATAGCTAAATAAAATGGATACAAATATGAAGAAACAATGTTCTTCATGCCAAATTTCCATTTAGAGTTCAGGAGAGTTTGACATTCGTGATACAGAACAAGTTGAGCATGAGGTCCGAGGTATTTGTAACATCATCCAATTTTCCATTTGGATAATGTATAGGTCTTGTTTGAATACAGAATTGTTCACTCAAAGCAGGTAAAGAACAACAGCTTCCAAAGAAAGTTGGAAAGAAATCAGAATTAGTTGTTCTAAGCCAAACACTGTGCTACATCTTTCTCCCTGCCTGCTTCATCTATTAGGCAATAGAAACAAGTTAAAAAATTACACATGCTATATGGTGAAAGGGAAACTAGGGAGTAAGCAGTTTAAGTGGGCCAAGCTCAAGTATACAAAATCCTACTTAATCTTCACAGTGACCCAGTGGGGTTGGTATTGTTTCTTCAATTGTACAAATGGAAAACTAAGGTCAGAAAGACTTTAGTAACCAAGTGTACTGTGTGAATAAGTGATCCAGCTTAAAAGAAAGATCTGACTTTAGAGTTGATTCTCTTTTATCTACATATGTGATTTATACACTTTTTTTTCCCAACCAACATGGAATCTTTCATCAAGCATAATGTTTTTCTAGAAAATTTCTATGTAGAAAACTAATGAAGTCACTCTTTTTAACCCTGAGTTGGAAGTCAGGAGAGCTATCTATTCAACTGTCCCCACCCACCACACACATGAGGCAAATCTTCACAGCACCTCTGAGGAAGTGCTGGAATTCCACAGGCTACAGAGGAAAAACCACTGTGGGGTGCCATGAATAGGAGAGTAGAGCGCACTTACTCTATCTTTTAGAATGGAAATTAAGACTACAAGGAAGCTCAACAAAATTGCAAAACAGATTTCCCTATAATGAACACATTTTTAGGATCTCACTTTCTCTGTTATCAGTATACAGTGTTCCCACATTTATATTATTTCTGTTGTGGTGGTTGTCTTGCCATTTGCAGCCTATCAGTAACAGTAAATATCCCATCAAAGCCAAAACTTCTATGAAGAACAAACAATAATCCACATACATAATTAACAAGCACCTAAGAGTCCTGGGAAGTCCTGGTGTGGTGCTGTGGGTTAATTCACCACACTGCAAAGCCCTTTGAACTGCAAGATTGGCAGTT
>NW_006408523.1:41532639-41541051 GCF_000296735.1 Chrysochloris asiatica
TGTTTGCCAATGCCTTCAGTGCACCTTGGATTTCTTCCTTCAGTATCATTGACTCTTTCTTGATCATATGCAACCTCTCAAAATGGTTGAACATCAACTATTTCTTTTTGGTACAGTGACTCTTTGTATTCCTTCCATCTTCTTTTGATGCTTTCTGCATGATTCAATATTTTGCCCATGTTGTTGTTGTTGTTAAGTTTGCCCATAGAATCCTTTAATATTGTAAGTAGAGGCTTGAATTTTTTCTTCAGTTCCCTCAGCTTGAGAAATGCTGAGTGTGTTCTTCCCTTTTGATTTTCTAACTCCAGGTCTTTGCACATTTCATTGTAATATTTGACTTTGTCTTCTCCAACTTCCTCTTGAAATTTTCTATTCACCTCTTTTATCTCCTTAGTTGCTTTAGCATCTCTATGCTGGAGAGCAAGTTTTACAGTCTTTTCTGAGATCCATTTTGGTCTTTTCCTTCTTTCTTGTCTTTTTAATGATGTTCTTGATGATGTATGGTATTCTTGATGTCATCCCAGAACTCTTATGATCTTCGGTCTTCAGTGTCTAATGCATCAAATCTGTTCCTGAAATAATCTCTATATTCAGGTGGGATATATTCAAGGTCATATTTTGGCTCTCGTGGACTTGTTTTAATATTCTTCAGCTTCAGCCTGAACCTGCATATGAGCATTTGATGGTCTGTTCCACAATTTGCACCATCTCTTTCCACAGATGTAATTAATTTAATTTCAGTTTATTCCATCTGGTGAGATCCATGTATATAGTCATCTTTTATGTTGTTTAAAACAGGTGTTTGCAATGAAGACGTCGTTGGTCTTGCAAAATTCTATCATGTGTTCTCCAGCATTGTTATCTATCACCAAGGCCATATTTTCTAACTACTCATCCTTCCTCTATGTTTCTATTCTTTGCATTCCAATCACCAGTAATTATCGATATATATGAATTGCATGTTTAATCAATTTCAGATTCAAGAACTTGGTAGAATTCTTCAATTTCATCATCACAGATTTTAGTAGTTGGTGCATAAATTTGAATAACTTGTCTTCCCTGCAGGCATATGGATATTATCCTAGCACAGACAGCATTATACTTCAAGACAGGCCTTGATATGTTGTTTTTGATGATGAATGCGACGCCATCCCTCTTCAATTTATTATTGCTGGCATAGTAAATCATTTGATTGCCAGATCAAAATTACCAATGCCAGTCCATTTCAGCTCACTAATGCCCAGAATAATATTGATGTTTATGTGTTCCATTTCATTTTTTATAATTTCCAATTTTCCTAGATTCCATGTACATTCCATGTTCCGATTATTAGTGGATGTTTACAGCTGTTCCTCTTCATTTTGAGTTGTGCCCCATCTGCAAATGAAGATCCTGAAGGCTTTATTCCAATCATACCAAAATGGTCATCTTTACTTTGTGGAGGCAGCTCTTCCCCAATCATATTTTGAGAGTCTTCCAACCTGAGGGGTTAATCTTCTGCCACTGTATCTAACAATATTCTGGTGCACCTCATCATTTTTCAATATTAAAAATTCTGGTGCTGACAGTGTTCCACTGCTATTCATAAGGTTTTCAATGAGTAAATATTCAGAAGTAGTCCATCTCTCCTTCTTCCTAATCTGTCTTAGTCTGGAAGCTCAACTGAAACCTGTCCATCATGGGTGACCCTGCTGGTATTTAAAATACCTGTGGCATAGCTTCCAGAATCACAGCAACACGCAAACCACCGCAGTATGACAAACTGACAGACAGGTTTAGGACACAGGTATATAGGTGGGAACAACAGCACTAGTATGCTCACCATGGATGGTCAATCGTTCAAAATCAAAAGGGTAACATGTTCCTAATGGCAGCGTTCAGATGGGATGGAAATATGAATCACTGGGAGAAGCTAGATCACTTTTGTTGCATGGTGGTGATTTCAATCATTGAGACGAAACAAAGTATATGATCAGTTGAGTACAAAACTGATGAGCTTGTCTGTAAACCTTCACTCAATTCACAATAAGAAGTTCAAAAAAAAAAAAAAAAAAAAAAGCTTTTGGAAAAATTCTTGTTGTTAAGTGCCTTTGAGTTGTCCCAACTTATAGCAACCCTGTGTCGGGGTTGCAAGGCTATAATATTTGGGGAGCAGAAAACTGTATTTTCCTCCCTCAATGCAGCTGGTAGACTTGAAATGCCAACCTTGCGGTTTGCAATTAAGTTCTTATCCTCTAGAGCCACCACACAACCTTGAGGAAAAAAATTTTAATTCAATTTTTCCACAAACTTTTTGAAGCCATCTTGTAAATTTTCCAAAACAAAATGTTGTTTTCTTGAAGTAACAGACTCTATTCATTTTGAAGAAAACATCTGTCAAATACCCAAAATTGAAAAAAATCCATAGTTATCTCAGTAGTTACTTCAAGTTAAAGTGATTTTTCATTAAAAGAAAAAAAGCTTTCAGCTCACAATTCAAACTAATGGTTTTCCTTGAGAAAATTGTGTATTGTGGTATGCAGTAGAAATTTTTATATGAATTTCCCAATCAGCACATACATTATCAAAAAGAGACAGGGTCAAGATTTAAGGAAATGAATCATTTTTATTGTTTAAAGAATATGCTTAAGTGAACCGTAAAAAAAAAAAAAAAAAAAGACTCACAATGACTACTATTCAACATATTGACTACTAATAAAACAGCCTAGTGTCACTGCCTTGATTTGTGCTAAGGAGAGAACAACTTTAGCCTTTTGCACCATTAATGCAAATGTCAATACAGTAAAAAGGGCAAATAACATCTTATTATTATTATTAAAGTAGTTTTAGCTTTGTAGATCCACTGGTCCTCAGGGATTCCATCTCTCCACTCCCTGAGAATTTAGTTCACCTTGGAAAAGAACTCTTCTGAATGAGACCTTAGTATTATGTAATCATGTTCAACTGAATACAAGAATACTTTGATGAAGAGTGAGTTCCATTAGGAAGTTCTAGAATTTATGCTTTACAATTCTCTCACCTGTTAAGTCATATCCATGGTCAACTCTCCAAGTTCAGGCTTGTATCTCCTTATATTTAGAAAGTTCCCTGGACAACTCATTGGTGCTTGTCCTCTGCTTCCAAGATCTCCTTTCTCCAAATGGTCCTCTACACTAACAACTGCAGGTTAATATTCCTAAAGCCCATTTTAATCCTGCCATTCCTTTTGTACAGAAATTTCCAGTGACTGTCCTGCCTACCAAATAAAATCTAAATGCCTAAATTTAATTTCTAAGGTTCCTCTTTTTCTAGGCCCAGTTATCAGTCCAGAGGTTTCTCTATTCCTTTTCCATGTTTTTCAGTCCCAGATCATACATAGCATTCTCCCAACTTGTAATGAGTAATTGTCTGACTTCTTTTTTAATGATTAGGAAATTTTCTCACATTTTGAATATTCATGAATAGCAAAAAAAAATCTCCTTTCTACTAGAGAAGCTGAAAGGGAAAGATACTTGTTTTCCCAGGATTTGTGGCAGGTCAGATATGGATAAATAAATGTTCAAGCCTTAGCCAACCAAATGCCCTCATCAGGATTTTTCATTGGGAGGCAGTGACATAGGAACCAGGGAGGTGGTAGAGTCTTACTGGTGTGGCACGCACAGTGGCAATAGGCCCCAGTGATAACAACAGTGGCTCTCAGTATCCAGGAAGCACCGTGGTAGTGTTAGCAGTGTTAGCGGCATCTGCGAACATTCTGGTGCTTCCAATGGGATTGATGCTGCAGACTGATGTGCCCAGGTTGTGGTAACAATGGCAGCAATACCCTATCCTAACCAGTTTTATAGTAGAATTTTGGTCATTTTTCTTGGAAGTTCCTTTTTTCTTACCTATTTTCCACCCCTCTATATGAATCGATTAAAGAGCACTGAACAGCAACAGCATATGACTATGGGAGATATCCAATATTTTTCCAGTGTATGTATTCTAAAATCTTATTCTACTTATTATAGCTAACTTGAAATTGGTGTCCAGATGTTGCATGAATAACCCTTAAGTAAAATAGGACTGGGAAAACAAAGAATACAGAATTCTTTCCTGGTTGTGGCTGAAAATAATGAATCCAGGCAGCCTTAAGGCATGAGACTCCAGGAAGTTCATAACCAAAGAACTAATGAAAAGTGTTTGTTAAAGGCAACGCTCTGGGGGCTGCCATAGATGAAGGGCATGAGGAGATCAAGAACTATGGAGTCCGATGGCTGATATTATTAATAATAATAATTGTTGTTACTATTAAGTGTCATTGAGCCAATTTCAACCCATAGAGACCACCAGGAGCGGCTGGTGAGCTTGAACTTCTGATCTTGCCGTTCAAACCAACTTTATAATCCAGCGCATTAACCCATAGGCCACACCAGGAATTCTATTAACAATGATGGATCTCTTTAAAAGAAAGTTAAACTCAAAATTGGGCTTTACTGCCTTGTTGAGTTCCCTATGTGAAAGTTAAAGTATGAGGGAATATGACTATAAGAATCAGAAGGAAGATATCTGGATGTTATGAGTCCTAGTATGTGCTGTAGGATAAGCACAGGACCACAAGGTCGGTTTGAGCTACAAGATCTGCAGTTCAAACTCACTAATTGCTCCTTGGCAACCCTATACTGAGGCGCTGTGAGTCGAACCTGATTCGACAGCACTTTACAACAACAACATGGGTTAAAGTGTGTTACCCCAAATATGTGTTGTAAATCCTAATCCCTGCACCTGTTGTTAAAATCCCATTTTGGAATGGGTTGTCTTTGTTATGTTAACAGATTAGATACAAAGAGGCAAACAAAGAGGATGTCAAAGCAAAGAAAGAGAGATCTAAAGAAAAAACTCAAGAGACTTTAGAGCTGGCACCCTGAATTCTGATTTCTAGATGTTTAAATCCACCTATAGAGGTTTGTTGTTGTGTTGGTGTTGTTGTTAGGTGCCATCGAGTCGGTACCGACCCATAGCGACTTTATGCACAGCAGAACGAAACACTGCCGGATCCTGGGCCAACCTCACTACTGTTGCCACGCTTGAGTCCATCGATGCTGCCACTTGACCAATCCATCTCGTTGGGGGTGTTCCTCTTTTTCTCTGACTCTCCACTTTACCAAACATGATATCCTTCTCCAGCGACTGGTCCCTCCTGGCAGTATGTCCAAAGTATGAGAGACGAAGTTTGGCCGTAGGTGTATGCAAATGGTATACAATAAGCAGATGTTTGGGAGCACAATGACTCAGTAGGATAAGTACTGGACTGTGAAACCACAAGGTCAATGGCTCAAGCCCACCAGCTGCTCCTCTCGGGAAAGAAAAGACTTTCTGCTCTGGTAAAGATTTACAGCCTCAGAAACCCTATATGGGGTCACAATGAGTCAGAACAGGCTGGATGGCACTTAACAACTACAAAAAACAGTGAGGAAATATATTTCTATTTGTTAAAGTCACCTATAGCAGCACTAGATAACAAAGACAATGGGATTATTCAGAAGCCTTAGCTCCAAACCCAGAACCCTTTGATCTGATTTGAAGCATCCTCACTGCTTCTGTATGATGAGGTGATTCCTGCCTTGCTTTCAGACCTCTAAACCTCTCTGTAACTACCTTGCAGAAAAAGTTAGTCTTCACATGACTTCTCATTATCCCACTGTCTCCAGACTTGTACCTACAGTCAAATCTCAGAATTTCTCAGAGGAACAATTTAGAAAACACACTTTGGAGAATAAAGTACACAGAGCAATTATGTTGTGTTGGCAACAGACTGGAGACTATGGATATAAATAGATTCTGAGTATGTGAAGTCAAGGAGAAAAGGACATACTTTCAGTCAAGTATAATTGGTGGATATGGGTGTGCTTAACAGATATTCTGGATTCATTGTGAAAACTCAAGCAGTTTGGAGTGGCTCTAATTGTTTGCTTTAATTGGTTGACTAACACCTAGATGAATGGTGGCCCAAACTAAATGATGTTAAGTTGTCAAAGATGGCAGAAAAGATAAGAACCTAGATTGCTGATGACAGCGTGAAGCTGTCACCAGACTTCTTTTGCATGGAAAAAAAACACACCGAGGTCTATTGAGTTATTTGGATATTACATATATAGATTTTCTATGAAGTGAACATTAGTTCCAATTAACACAGTATCACATGGACATATCTCAAATCTTTCCATTGTTGTTAAGTGCTGTCGAGTCAGTTCCAACTCATAGTGACCCTGTATAGGGTTCCAAGAAGTGGCTAGTAGGTTTGAATCACTGACCTTGCAATTAGTAATCCATTGCTTAAATTACAGTGCCACACTAAGACTCCAAATATTCACCTTACTCAGATGGACAGATGGCCATTTAACAGCACACGGGGGCAGGGGGTTGGAGACGTAGTCAGACATTTTGAGAGGCACTGGTTCTAAACTAGTGTTAATTTCTGAGAATTTAACTAGGGTCAATGGGACTAAAATCCATCAGAAGTTTTTCCTGGTTACATATTTAAAAAGTACAATATATATTATATTCATTATATATAACAAATAAGCTAAAATAAGTATACTTAACATCTTGTAGAACCTCATATTAAATTCCTAACTTGGGACTGAGAATTACTACGGTAGGAAGGACCAAGGAGAAGCTCTAGAACTCCTCCTCTGCACCAGCATAGTAAGTCAAAGCCAACTCCATAGCCCTGGTTTAATCACATGTGATATCATACATTTAAGCAACACAGAGATACTGACTCCAGTCACAGAGATACTGACTCCAATAATTTTCCTATTTAATGATCTGATATAGTGGCAAAGACAAATAGATCTCAAGGAATGACAGTGATTTAAAAAAATTGTCTAGCTCTCTGCCACAATTTAGTTTTGAGCACATCATGGTTATTCAGGATGTCACGGATAAAATCATGCTGATGGGACTTTAAATACCAGGCAATATAGATTTCTTAAGGAGCTCTGGTAGCATAGTGGTTACGAATCGGGCTGCGAACCTCAGGGTCAGCAGTTCGAAACTACCAGCTGTTCCGCGGGAGAAAGATGAGGAGTTCTGCTCCCGTAAAGATTTACAGCCTCGGAAACCCTGTGAAGGGTCACTATGAGTCGGAATCGACTCCATGGCATATAACAACAACAATAGATGTCTTGCTATGATACACACAAATATAGGAGGTTGTTACTTTGGTGCATTCTGGGAGCCCAGTGGACTGTCTGGGTAAATCAATATATTTCTTCTAAGCTGACAGATTAAGTGTCTCCTTTAACACTAAGAAAGCAACACAAAGCTTGGTGAGACTCTGGTTTTGAAGGCAAATACACTGCATTGGAAAGTAATTAACTATGTAACCAACAGCTGTGTATTAAACTCAGTGCTACAGAAAGCTGTCCAATTGTTTCCCTTAGTACAACACACCCAAATGATGTTTAAGGCACATGAGACCGGCAAGTGTGCTTTATACTTATCAGAGAATCACAGAAGAGGACATTAATGATTTTGGAGAAAAGTCATAACACCATTAGCAAATTGTTGTTGTTGTTATTAAGTGCCGTTGAGACTCATAGTGACCCTGCATAGGATTTCCAAGGAGCAGCTGGTGAGCTTGAACTGCCGACCTCTGCAGCCCAGCACATTAACCCACAGCACCATCTCTCTTAAGAAAGAGGTCTTGACTTACAAGTGGACCTAGGTAGTCACTAAACTCCTAACCACTTGACACTAGGTTACTGTGCAATCTCAGTTGCCTTGCATGTCTTGCTGTTCTTAAGTGTTGTCGAGTAGGTTACGACTCATAGCAACCCTGTAGAGGGTTTCTGAGGTGAATTCAAATCACTAACCTTGCAATTCAAATCAATTGTGCAGTTCAGTGCGTTATCCCACAACGTTACATCAGAGTTGTTGTTGTTGTTAGGTGCCATCGAGTTGGTACCAACCCATAATGACCCTATGCACAGCAGAACGAAACGCTTCCTGATCCTGGACCAACCTCACTACGATTACCACACCTGAGTCCATCGATGCTGCCACTTGGCCAATCCATCTCACTGGGGGTCTTTCTCTTTTTCTCTGACCCTCCACCTTACCAAACATGGTCCCTCCTGACAATATGTCCGAAGTATGAGAGATGAAGTTTGGCCATCTTGGCCTCCAAGGAGCACTATGGCTGTACTTCTTCCAAAATGGATCTATTGGTTCTTTTGGTAGCCCATGGCACTTTCAATATTCTCCTTTAATACCATAACTCAAAAACACCAATTCTTCTATGGTCTTCCTTATTCACTGTCCAGTTTTCACATGAATATAAGGTTATTGAAAATACTATGGCTTGGGTCAGGCACATCTTAGTCCTCAAGCTGACATCTTTGCTCTTTAACACTTTACAAAGGTCTTGTGCAGCTGATTTGCCTAATG
>NW_006408523.1:41541616-41546278 GCF_000296735.1 Chrysochloris asiatica
TCTGATATTCTCTGCTTTCAGCCAAGATCCATCAGACATCAGCAATGATATCCCTCATTCCATGGCCTCTTCTGAATCTGGCTTGAACCTCTGGAAGTTTTCTGTCAATGTATGATTGTAGCTGTTTCTGTACTACCTTTAGCAAAACTTTACTCGCATGGAATAGCAAAATGATTGTCTGATGATTTCCGCATTCCGTTGACATAAATAACATCAGGGTTAGATGTTATTTATTCATGTAGCAATACAGTGGACATGCCAAGTCCATTATCAAGTAAAAAATAGTATTTATGGATGGGATCTGTGAAGATTATGAAAGATATATATTTTGCAAGGACAATGCAGCACACATTCCTAATGTATTTATTTCTGCTTCCCTATCTCCTACTCCTAAGCCAGCATATGTGGTCTCATGGCGTGTTCCCTATATACAGTTGACTGAGGACAAACAAAAGTGGGTTTGATTTACAGATGGCATTAAACATAAGAACAAAAAGAAGAGCAAAGAAGTCTTAAACTACACTCAATATGTTAATGTCATGAGGAACCAAGATTGTCATAATGAGAGAAAAAATACAAATATAAGCTATTGAATAAAAATCAAGTAAACTTAAAATTGTATTAGAAGTATCAATATGAGTTCATGATTTTTTTTCCTCTTTCAAATACACACACATATTTCCTAACTCTGCTATTTACTGAAAAGACCCCAAAACAATGCCCAGCCCAGTAGCAACAAGCTTCCTAGCAAAAAACAAAAATGTACTGCAGACGAGTAGATTCTGACTCATAATGACTAGGAATCAAAGAATTTATCAAAGACAAACAAGGTACCAAAAGGACACAGGAACCAACTTCAATGATGGGTCAATGGCCAAAAATGGAATTGTTGTTTTTAAGTGCCGTCAAGTTAGTTCCAAGTCGTAAAGTGACCTTGTGTAGGGTTTCCAAGGAGCAGCTGGTGAGGTTTGAACTGCCAACCTTGTGGTTCACAGTCCAGTGCTGATCCTACAGCACCACACCAAGATAATTTGAGGGGTGGGGGAAGACCCCAATTATTAATATACAACCCAAACCAAACCCAGGGCTATCAAGTCAATTCCAACTCCTAGTGATCCAATAGGACAGAGTCAAACTTCTCCACAGGGTTTCTGAGTATGTAAATCTTCACAGAAGCACACGGTCTCGTCTTTCTCCCATGGAGTGGATGGTAGGCTCAAACTGCTGACTTTTCGGTTAGCAGCCCACTGCTTAGCACATTGCATCAAAAGAGCTTCTTTTAATTTACTACAGATATGTAAAAATCAATTCATGAATGATGAATACCTGTAGTAAATTACAAGAAGAAATGATCTCGTTACTTATCTTTGGGAGTAGCTAGAATAAAGCTTATTACCACAGAAATAAATTAATGAAGGGCAACTAAAGCAATTATTCTCTTTCTTCTATGAACTGATCTCTGGGTAACCAAATAGTTGATAAGGGAAAGTTCTTCTTTGAACAAGACTTTACTTAGTAAATACAGAAGAAATTGTAGAATTAGAAAATCACCATTTTTCAATCCCAGATGAAATAAAAGATCTAAGCAACGCTATTAGTAAGTGCAAAAGTTATAGATGAAATGCCAATGGGATTTATAATTATGAATCAGGCTGACTATACATGAACTCGCTGGCATCCAAAAATGGGAACATCAGCTAGTATCTATCTCCTGATGTAATGCAATAGTATTAGCATCACCTATGAAATTCCTTTGACACAGAAATGAATTAGCCAAATCCAGAATGTGAGGAATTCTTTTTGAAAAATAACTCAGTCGTTTTTGTTTTTGTTTTTTTCCAACAAATAAATGACCTAAATTAAAAGAAACTTAGAACTAACTTTGTTTGAGTCCTAATTCAAATGTTTTTGAGACAATCTGGACAATGGTCTCGGTATAAAATGGTATTAAGAAATTACTGTTAATTTTTTGTGATCTGATGTGGCACTGTGGGTTAGTACACTGGACTGCAAAGTCAGTTTGAACCACAAGTTTGTGGGTTCAAGCTGACCATTCGCTCCTCAGAAACCCTACACAGGGTTGCTATGGGTCGCAACCAACTCTACAGAACTTAAAAACAACAATGGGATTATGGTTATTTAGACATATTAGAGATCCATTTAAAATATTTGTGGTTCTGGAATTTGCTTTAAAATATGCCAATTAAAACAAAATTAGACTGGCAAAATGTTGATATTTTGAATCTAGGTAGAGATACGTGGAGATTCATAATATCATTTATTCTTAATTCTACTATATATGAAATTTTCCATAACAAGGAGCTGAAGGAGGAGGAGGAAGAGCAGAAGATGATGATAACTTTTGGTGTTGACTCTTCTTCCTCCGTCTTCATGACTGGAATGTGAATGTGAAGTTTACCACATTCCATCAGGCAATCACAGACAGCCAAGCATGAGAATGAAAGGGCATATTAGGAATGGCAGGGCAGAAAGACATAAAGGGAAAATGCTGAGCTGCTTGGCCAGCTCATCAGCTATCCAGAGACAAATTTTCAAGAGAGTCACATCATGTTGAAGCCACTGTGTGATGAGTTTTCTATTTACTGCAGTTTCACACAGTCATTACAAATATAGTTTTACCAGATCGATTTAGAGTTCTTCACATCCTAGCAAACATAGCTAGAGTGGTTGGCCCTGTTATTGGTAGGTGCCCATGAGTCAGTACTGGCTCCTAACAACCCTACATACAACAGAACATACTGCTGCCTCATCCTGCGCCATCCTCACAATTGTTTGTATGTTTTAATCCATTGCTGCAAGCACTGTGTCAACCCATCTCGTTGAGGCTCTTCCTCTTTTGAGGGACCTTCTATTTTACCATGCATGATGCCTGCCTCCAGGTTTGTTGTTGTTATGTGCAGTCCAGTCAATTCCGACCCATAGTGACCCTGTATAGGGTTTCCAAGGAGCAGCTGGTGAGGATGAACCACTGACCTTGTAGTTCAAACGGCTTTGCAGTATGGCACATTAACCCACAGAGCCACAACAGGACTCCAGAACTCGACTAGAGGAAGATTAATATATATATATATATATTTTTTTTTTTTCCATAAAGGAAATGAGGGTAAATTGCCACATTTAGTGAGGTTGTTGTTATGTGCCATGAAGTTGGTTCCGACTCATAGCAACCCTGTACAGTTTCCGAGGTTTCCGAGGCTGTAAATCTTTAGGGGAGCAGAAAGCCTTATTTTTCTCCCACAGAACAGCTGGCAGTTTCGAACTACTGACCATACTAAACTCTAACTACCAACAGAGAGGGAAGGAGTCTTCATATCAAATATCAGTGCTATCCCCTCTGTACACAAGGTAGATCAGGGTGGGCAACTTAAATATTGGCTACCTAAAATGAGGGGGTAATAAAGGCATGACGTGACTGGCTTACAAGGTTTCAAAAGGGAGTTTAGTTTAAGAGTGTACTGGAGAAGAACAAGTCACCACTGAATAGTTTCCGTCTTGTCTAGATGGGTTTGGTTAAAAGAGTTGGGACTAAGATTCTTAGGATTCAATAGTGAGTAATAGTTATCATGATTAATTGTGACTGTCACAATTGCAAAGGTACAAGTTTTGTAACAAAAATTTAATCTTACAGTCCAGAAACAAAGGACCCTAGGACCATCAAGGGAGAAGAGCACAAGCAGAATGCGAGACCTTATCCAGAGAAGCAGCGATACCAGAGATGGAGGCAGAGATGGGGACATGGAGAGAGTGAGTAGCTGAAAACTCCAGATTCTTGGGAAGAGAAGGACTGAGAGCTAGCAGCCAGGAGGCAGACTTGCAGAATGTGCCCTTTGGTGGTTTAAATTATTATACATGCCTGAGTGTTTTTTAAAAAAAGAGAGAGAGAGCTAAAATGAATAGAGAGAAATACTGTTAACTGATGGTATGAGAAGGGGATTATAATCATTGTAATGAAACAATGTGTATGATTTGTTGAATGTTAAACTGATGATCTGCCCTGTAAACTTTCAATCAATTCACTATAAAAACTTAAAAAAAAAAAAAAAAAGAGGATGAAGAGAATGTGTCTTATTTGCTTTAGACATGTTATCAAGAGGGACCAATACCTGGAGAAGAAATTATGCTTGTAAAATATAGGGTCAGCAAAAAAGAGAAAGACTTCGACAAAATGAATCACCACAGTGGTTTCAACAGTGAGCTAAATATAACCACTATTGTGAGGATAGCATAGGAGTAGGCAATGTCTCGTTCTTGTATATATGATGTCACTGTGAGTAGATGTCAGCTCTACAGCACCTAAAAACATTTCAACTGGGATTAGCTTTTATGTTGTTGTTTTTTGTTGTTGTTGTTGTTTTTTAAAAAAAGCATTGCTTTTGATACAATGTTTTTTAATATTCAAACACTATTGGTATTCGATATGAAATACAGAAACTAATTTACAACTTGCATCACTTGAAGAACTTGTTCTAGTACTTTAATCAGTTTAATCCATTGCTATTGTGAAATATGTATGTGGAACAGAAATGAAACTTAGTTCTCCGTCCTGGGTCCAATGAGATAGAAAGTAATTATGCCAATCAGAAGACTGATATTCTTGGAATTTAATAAGTGAAGTAGTATTTCGTCAAGAATTAAAAAGAA
>NW_006408523.1:41546714-41562943 GCF_000296735.1 Chrysochloris asiatica
TGCCATCCACTCTCTCTCTCTCTCTCTCTTCGGGTCCTCACCCCCTTGCCAAGGCCAGACCCCGGCACAGAGTCTCTTCTGCCATCCACTTTGGTCTTTTCATTCTATCTTGTCTTCTTAATGACCTTTTGCTTTCTTCCTGTATGATGTTCTTGTTGTTGTTGTTGTTAAGTGCCCTCAAGTCGGTTCTGACTTATAGTAACCTTGTCTAGAGTTTACAAGGACAGCCTTAACCCACAGCTCCTCGCCAGACTCACGTTCTTAGTAAGTAGTAAAAATAAATTTGAAACCTGGTTTCTCTAGCTCCAAAATAATGCTTTTCTTTTCTTTCTTTCTTTTTTTTAACCATTTGCGTGTGTGTTTTCTGTCTCAAGAATCTGAACATGACCAATTCAGCAACACCAAACAAACTCATCATGCATTTTGGTTATCTATCCCTGAACTTTTTCATCAACCTCAACAGATGCCCAGTGCCTCCTTAGCCTATTAATGTTTCTTCTTTCCTAGGTTGAACTCCACCAATAGGCTAAATAAGTGCACGCAAGCTAACCCTTCCTTATCAGATGTGGAATTTTTGAGTTCTTAATGAATGTAAGATCAGACAATTAATTATTATTGAGTTAAATCTAAAAATAGAGCTTAATAAACCGAGGCTTTAAAATTGCCTGTGGCAGAGAGAAAATAGACTGGAACAGAGACTGGATAGTATAACATAGTAGCAAACAGAAAACTAAGGAAAAAATTTTTTCAAACGATTTCCAAAATATAAATATATATATTTATACATATACTTTTATACACATATGATATATAATTTATATGTATGCTTTTATGCATATATGTATACTTATATATGCATACACACATATATATACACACATGCATGCATCTATAGTAACATATAAGTTATGGAATGATGCTGTAGGTCGGCAGTTCAAACCCACCACCCACTCTTCAGAAACCCTATACAGGGTGGCTATGAGTCAAAATCAACTCAAAGTCACTTAACAACTCAACAACAAGTGATACTTTAATATATGAAGTCATGTAGTTCATAAAAATAAATGAAAGAGTAAGACAAATTTCTTTTAACTTAATGCTAGCAATAGTCCTATCAGACAGGTGCGCATAATTGTTCTGGGAGTTAAAATTGACACGATCCTGCTTGAAAGTAATGTATAGTATGCAAAAGCCTTAAAAAGAAAACCTGTTCATCTAACATTTCCACTTTTAGGAATCTAATGAAACAGAAATAAAATTAAAAATGATGGCAAAAGTCTACGGAGAAGAATGTATATCTTAATATTATTCAGAAGGTTGAGAGAATGGCAATAATTACAGAATAAAGTGGGAAATGCTGTATAAAAGATGGTATTTCCATAAATTAACTTTTTACGTAGCTATTAAAATTCATTTCTCAAGTATTTTTAATTACATAGAAAATAACTACACAATTCTGAGTTAAAAAGTAATATGCAATACTGAGTATGAGTATACATGAACACACATAGCAAATAATTATTAAGTGGAAGTACAAAGGAATATTAACAGATATTTCTGGGTTCTATAATACGGATGAAGTTTTTATTAATTTAATACTAAATTATCACAAATTAATTTTATAATAAAAACTTTTAAACCAGATTTTCCACTATTCAGGTTCTTCAACTTTTATTGATATAATGGTGAGGTAAAAACCTAAGTTTTTTTTCTTTACTCAACCACACTCTATTAACAGTATCTTGGCCAGACTCCATAAAATTCCATCAACTTCAGTTATCAAACGTCCTGGATAGTTTAAAACTAAATTCTCAAGCTCAATTTTTATTTCCCATTAGCTCTATTGTCTTCCTTTCCCATTATAAGCTTGACCAGTTGATAAGGGGTCTGAAAATGTGAAGAAGAGTAGGGAATCTCTTTCATTCTTCTTTCCATCTTCCTCTTCAAGGTTTATTTTGAAGGGGCTGGGGTCAGGAAGGTAGGGTTTAGGAAAATTGACTAGGTGCCTTCTTTGTTGATTATCATTTGGCAAACACTGATAGGTCATGGATACTCTGTCTAAGGTAACCCAAACACAGACTCTCTTATGGGTGCATGTGTGAGTTGTTTGGAAACCCATGGAGCACTTCTCTTCACTGTTCCCTAAACTGTAGAAGATCAATCTTCTTTACCTCCCCTTACCCATATGACTCCACCACCTGTGGGACACCATGTCTACAGCTACTGGAATTCCTTTTCCTAACAAGAAATCTTCCTAAGAAATACAGATTCCTAATGGAGTCCTGGTATGATGCTGTGGGCTAATGTGTCAGACAGAAAAGTCATTTGAACTGCAAGGTACATGGTTCAAGCTCACCAGCTGCTCCTTGGAAACCCTTTACAGGGTGGCTATAGGTTGAAATCAACTGGATAGCACTTAACAACAACAAGAAGAAATTGAGTCAAGTCCAGTTCTATTACGTACTGTTTACTGTTCCAATGAGAAATTCACAGACCATTGTCTTGTGTAGCTTGACTGTACTGAGTATTCCAATTCTTCACCTTCCTTCTATCAATCCCTTTACCAAGACTTTTCTGTATCTTTCACTAAAAGCGGTTCATCAATTTCTCTATTCCTTGAATCTAGATTTGCATTAGGTCTTCTTTGTCCCAAGATAGTTTCATTTTCCTTAATCTATGTTGTTTCTAGGTTATGGAATGTATTTTGACAATGGGTTATTAACAAATATGACACAAGCTGTAGCCTGGAAAGTTTGGGCACAATTGGGCTTGTCAAGCTCTAGCTTCCATCATCGTGTGTCATGTTTGTCAGAGATGCCAAAGCCATCGAAGTTGAAGCCATTTTAATAAATACAATAACTACTGGGCCTCAGACATGTGAGTAAACTCAACCCAGATTAGCAGAGCTCATTCCAGATCAGTGGAATCTTTCTAAATTTTAAGAAAAACAAATATCTATTGCTGTAACTACTGAAATTCTCTAATTTTTGCTATGTGACATAGATAACTTGCATACCCAGTCTAGTAGTGAATATGCAAGATGGTCTGTTCAATTTCTTCTGTATGTCTTGACATCTCTCTTCAATTACATTTCCTTCTGCTCAGGTAGTCTCAAGATAAAAGCAGCATCTACACTACCTGAGCTGACTGTCAAGAAATATGAAGAGTTCTAAACTTTACTGGCAATCTAATAAATTGAACCATAGTTTCACGGATGCTGGTAGAAATCATAAGACTCCTGGGTCAGAGAATTGTTGGTGCTAGAATAGTAGTCAATGTATCATTATTTTTGGTTTGGTTCCTCAAGCCCCAGTTCCCCCAGCAAGTCATGAAGTAGTTCAGAAGATACCGGCACAGAGAGTGGGTTGTATTTCAAGAGAGGAACTTGTTAGTGCCCATCAAGTTAGTTCCAACCCATTATATGGTCTTCAAGGAGTGACTGGTGACCTTGAACTGCCAACCTTGCAGTTCAAAACAACTTTGCAGTCCAGAGCATTAAACCACAGTGCCACACCAGCCAGGACTCTGAGAGGAACTTAGGAAACCCAAATCTTTTTAAATGGGCAGTAGCTGTGTCTAACCTTTACTCCAGAGGGAAACATATTCATTATATTAGGTAGCAATCATGACTTCTCTATGTTTGTAGAGAGACTACACTAATATCCAAGAATCTTTGCTGTGCAAATGTCCTTGGAAAGATAGACAGGCACAAAGGACAGCCCATACCTCACTAGTAACATATGTAGATATATGAGAGACTCATGGAAAAATTTCTCCCAACATAGATGTCTACTAGGAAACAGAATGGCAATCTTTTCTTCAAGTCAATCATTTACAAATTTTAGAAGAGATTCTCTTAGACCCTCCCTCTCCACTTGCTTTAATCAGGGATAGAGAATAGATGAAAGAGTTGTTTTTAGGTACCGTCAAGTTGATTCCATCTCACAGCAACCCTATGCACAACAGAATGAAGCACTGCCTGGTCCTGTACCATCCTCACAACTGTTGTTACATTTCAGTCCATTGTTGCTGCCACTGTGTCAATCCATCTCATTGGAGGTCTTCTTCTTTGACAACTTCAATCTTTTCTCCATTTATCATGGTATTATTTATTGATCTGGTTGTGAGGAATTTTGTTTCCTTTACATTGAGGTTCAATCCATACTGAATGCTGTGGTCTTTGATCTTTATCAATAAGTAATTCATGCCTTCTTTGCTTCCAGCAAGCAAGGTTGTATCATCTGCATAGCATAGGTTCTTAATGAGTTCTTCCTCCACTCCTGATGCCATATGCTTCTTCATATAGTACAACTTTTCAGATTATTCGCTCAACATACAGATTAAATAAGCATGGTGAAAAGATACAAACCAGGCACACACCTTTTCTGATACTCATTCAGTATCCCCTTGTTTTGTTCTACCAACTGCCTCGTGGTCTATGTACAGGTTCTAGATGAATGAGAAGAGACAGGAAAAAGGAAGCTGCCTCATATAACTTCGATTAGGTTGACAACCCTCGAATATCTCTCACTTTCTTGAAATTCAGACTTCTTACGGGTGGGAACAGTTGCAGTCTGTTCAAGCACTCCTTGGCCCAGTTCTCAGGCACCAAGAAAAGTCCCCTTTAAAACTCTGTTATAAATGTCCTGTACTGCTCGGTAAGTGTATGGATAGTAGATACCATAAGTAGGCAGCAGAAATGCAATAAAAACTCACAGAAATGTGTCTTTAACAGAAGAGTCATATGAATGAGTATTGCAGCAATCTTAAAAGACTACATTCTTTTTTAGACTATACCAGATTCCACATAATATTATCCTCTATTCATCTGTCAGTGTGTCACACTTTGGAGGCTTGTGTGTTACTATCATGCTGGAATCTATGCCACCAATATTTTAAATACCAGCAGGTCTTTCATGGTGGACAGATTTCAGTGGAGCATCCAGACAGACAGGCTAGGAAGCAGGAGAGGTAGACCACTTCTGAATGGTTACTCACTGGAAATCATGAATAGCTGTGGAAATTTTTCAGATATAGTGTCAGATGATGAGCTCCTCTGGTTGGCAGACATTCAAACTACAACTGGGGAAGAGCTGCCAACTCAAAGCAGAGTTGACCTTAATGACATAAATGGAGTTCAACTTTCAGGACCTTCATTTCTTAATAGGGCACAGCTCAAAATGAGAAGAAACAGTTGTAAACATCCATTAGTAATCAGAATATGGAATGCATAGAGAATGAATCTAGGAAAATTAAAAGTTGTCAAAAATGAAATAAAACACATAAAGATAAACATCTGAGGCATTAATGAACTGAAATGGATTGGTATTGGTCATTTAGAATCAGACAATCATATGGCTTACTATGCTTGGAAATACAAATTGAAGAGGAATGGTGTTGCATTCATCATCAAAAAGAGCATTTCAAGACATATCTTGAAGCAAAATGTTGTCTGTGATAGGATAGTATCTGTATGTCTGTAATGAAGACCAGTTAATATCACTACTATTCAAATTATGCACCAAACACTAAAGGCAGTGATAATGAAACTGAAGAATTCTACCAACTTCTTCAATGTGAAATTGATCAAACGTGCAATCAAGATACATTGATAACTACTGGAGATTATAATTCAAAAGTTGGAAACAAAAACGAAGGAAACAAGTTGGAAAATATGGCCTTGATGATAAAAATTATACTAGAGATTGCATGATAGAATTTTGCAAATACCTTTTTTCAACAGCATAAAAGGCAACTGACTGTACACATGGACATCCCCTGATAGAACACACCAGAATTAAATGAACAACATTTGTTGGAAGAGACACTAGAAAAGATCAATACCATTAGCCCAGACAAGGTCAGGGGCAGACTGTGCTCACATCAATTACTCATTTGTAAGCATAATAGTTAGGATCCTCTGTCAACTCAACTAGGCCAAGATTTCCAGAGGTTTGGCAGTTGGGATGTGCTTATTCCTATGGTGATGAAAGCTAATACAGGCATAGTTAACGCTATGATGGGTAGCAGTGGCAGCCAATCAATTGAAGGATTGGCTGTATCCTTGGGAATGTGGTCTGCTTCCAATATAATGGATACAAGAGAGTGACTCTCTCTCTCTCTCTCTCTCTCTCTCTCTCTCTAATGCTGGGGACCTGGGACTCCACAATTGTAAGATAATAAACTTTTATATATATATATACATACACATAAACATAGAAGTTTCACTAGTTTTGCTTCTCTAGAAAGTACGGCCTAAGATATGTGGTACCATGAGTGGAGTTCTAGAGAAACAAAACCATGAGGATGAGTTTTCTAAAATTTCTCTCAAGTCTGACTAACTTTAAAGGCAGTGATATACGGTGGAGGTATGTCTGACCTCCACTACATAGGAGTTGTCTTTGGACTGATTTTGAGTTTGTTCCTCTTTCCCTCTTTTGGAGTCAGAGAAAGTCAGACATGGTCCCCACTTGGTTTAAATAGTTGGTGCTGTGAGCAGGATTCATTGCAATGGCTCCAGACACATGACATTGTGAGGTTTTGTAGGAGAAAGAATGAAGGGGCTTGGGATAAAATATTTCAGCTGAGGGAAGATCAGCTGCTTCTGGAGATGCCTGGAGCCTATGACATGCTGGTTAAAAAGGATGTCTGATATTGGGCTTCAGCCTACTGGAATCTGTCCTCCCAAGGCCATATGCATATGAATGAGGCTAGTTCCAAAGGAGAAGAAATGATTGAACTTGAGTGTTTTAAAACTGTATTTGACTATTTTATGGATATTGGTTTCTCCTGCCTATTATTGTACAATAGACATACATGTGTGATAAGAATATTGGGAATTATGATTACAGAGAGTATGTAAGCCCTCCTTCAGCCTATGTTTCATTGGATTTGCTAAAAGGGGAGTTAGAATTAGCCTGAAAAAAATAGGCTTTTTAAGTCAGGGAAAGGCAGTAATGAAGACATGGGCTAAGTTTGACCATATTCCATAGACTCCTGTTCCATATATGAGAGAAAGAAGAGGAAGGGGTAGTTGGTCTGAAGTTTGAGATGGGAACTCCTGATCAGGAACACTGACCTAGCCACTGGGGACTAGAGCTGAGAGTGAAGCATCCAGCTGATATGAAGTGGGGGGAAGCAGGCAAGAACACCCAAACTTTCAGATAGTGCCCATTTGATCTAGTTTCCATGACTTGATGATCAGAACTTGACTAGAGGAAGATAAAGAAGTTTGATACAAGAAGCAAATGTAAATGGCTACAATTTGAGGAACTTGACCTTTGCTTATGGATGTAGTTGCTCAAAATATCAACCGAGAAGGAAGGAGTCTTCACATCAAGGATCAAGCCAATCTCCTCAGTACACAGGGTTGATAGGGATGAGCAACTTAGGCACTGGATACCTAAAATGCGGGGATATAAAGAAATGAAGTAGCTGACTTACAAGTTTTCAAGAGGGAGTTTACCCACTGAATAGTTTTCATCATGTCTAGATGGGTCTGGTAAAAGATGAGGATAGGAATCTTTTGATTCAATAGTGTGTAGTTGTTACAGCAGTTTAGATTTGTGGCCAAAGAAACTGAGGCCACTAGGTAAGGTGAAGCAGACTTTCAGATTTTATTAAGCCGGCTGACTCAGAGGAGCTCATTTCTCCAGATTCTGAGCCTTGAATAGAGGGCAACACGGCCCTATACGGGGTCAGAGTTGGGGAGGGGCCAGGCTGGAGACCTGTTAGAGGATTGGTCGCATTTGGTGACCTCATTAGCATTTTAGCTTGCCTCTGGGCTGGAGAGGGCAGTGAATGATTTTTACCTTTTTCTGTTCATCATGACTAATTGTGATTGTCACAACCGTAAAGGTGGAAGATATATAACAAAAAGAGGGGAGTAGTTAATCTTACATTCCAGGAACAGAGGACCCCAGGACCATCAAGAGGGAAGAGCTTGAGCGTTCAGAACTTGGGATCATAACCAGAGAAGCAGCAACACCAGAGACAGAGGCAGAGGTGATGGCATGGAAAGATTGAGCAGCTGAGGACTCTCGACTCATGGAAAGAGAAAGGCTGTGTGCTGGCGGGCAGTAGTCTGGATTGCAAAAATGTTCCCTTTGGTTGTTTAAACAATTAGATATTTCTGAAGGCTTTCGTGTACATCAAAAAAAAAAAAAAAAAAGGCAACTAAAAGGCAAGAGGCTGGATTGCAAACTGTGCCCTTTAATTGTTTAAACAATTATATGTTATTATATATTCCTTCATGTGTTTGTGTACATCAAAATTTCAAAAAAGAGGGGGGTATAGAGGCAAATACTGTTGGCTGAAGGTGCATGTAGGGGATTGTAATCATTGCAATGAAACAAAATACAATTGGTTGAGTGCAAAATCAATGTTCTCCCATATAAACTATTACTCAATTCACAATAAAAAGCTTTTTTTAAAAAAAGGCTTTTTTTGCTTTGTTGTTATGTAACATGGAGTCAGTTCTGACTCATAGGGACCCTGTAGAGGGTTTCCGAGGCTGCAAATCTTTACGGGAGCAGAAAGCCTCATCTTTCTCCCACAGAACAGCTGGTTAGTTTCAAACTGCTGCCCCACCCAGAAGTTTCAGAATTGGTGTATTTGCATTTGAAAAGGCGTGCAGACCCACCCAGAACTGCTTGGAGAACAGGAAATTCAAGCTGAGAAAAGAGCAATTTGGCATGTTTTTTTTTGAGTTTCAGAAGCATCAAGGCCAGGAAAGTCAGCCCATCTGAGAGTTGTTTGCTTGCTGGTGACCACCTAGATCTACTTGTGGGAAATGCAGCAATGAAGACACAAACCGAGTTCTGTTGACACTCACTGACCTTGAGATAAGAGGAGCTGGAAGGCTGACAGGTCAGAAGTTTAGGAAGTTGTGTGAACTCCTGAGCTCACAGGCACTAACCTAGCCCGTGGGGAGGCAAGGTCTGAGTGAGGATGCCAGTTGGTTTGAAATGCAGGGAGGTGTATGTGAACTCCCAAACTTGTAGCTGGTACACTTGCATAGCTAGGATTGAGTAGACCAGAACCTGGTAAGATGACAATAAAGATGTTTGGTACTGTAAGCAAGTGTCAATTGCTACAATTTGTTGGAATGGACTTTTACTTATGGAAGCAGTTGCGCAAAATTCCTACCGTGAGAAACGTTGTCCATACTGACAAACACTCAAGTAATCCAATCTGTACTCATTTTAGAGAGAGTGAAGTTTTCTTTATTCGATTTTGCAAAATCAGGCGTCCAACCCAGTGGTCACTGGCAGATGCACCACATGGCCTGCCACAAATGGTTTTTATCAGCTCCAAAAAGCCCCTTCTCCAGTTCCAGTTCCCCATATACAATTCTATGGCATGTCCCATTTTCCCTCTGCCCCCCCCCCAGAAGCCAAAATGGCTTGCCCATGGTCTTAATGACTGCATTCTTATTTAAATTTCCTAGTTCTATAACAGCCTGCTTACATATCCTTGTATGTAAATCAACAGTCTATCTGCCTGGTCTAGCAATCTCATGAATTTCTGAAGATGGACCACGCCCGCCCACAACAGTTATTTCTTAACAAAACCGAAATGGAAGATTTTTCTTATCAAGGAACATGCTTGTCTCCTCAGTGTACAGTGTTGATTGTTGTTGTTGCTAAGTGTCACTGAGTAGATTCCAACCCATAGCAACCCTGAATAGGGTTTCCGAGGAGCAGCTGGTGAGCTTGAACTGCCAACCTTGCAGTTCAAACAGCTTTGCAGTCTGGCGCTGTAACCTACAGTGCAATACCAGGACTCCAAAGGGTTGATCTCGTTGTTAAATGCCGCCGAGTTGATTCCAACCCATAGCAACCCTGTATAGGGTTTCCTAGGAGCAGCTGGTGAGCTTGAACCACCGACCTTGCAGTTCAAACAGCTTTGCAGTCTGCCGCATTAACCCACAGCGCCATACCAAGACTCACAATTTAGACATTGACTATCAAAAATGGCAATTTAGACATTGACTATCAAAAATAGGCAGCAAATAAAGGCAGAAAGTGGCTGGTTTACAAGGTTTCAGGGTGTGCTTGGTTTTAGAATAACGTGACAAAGGAAAATCTCCATTGACTAGTTTTCCTCTTTGTCAGATGGGTCTGGTGAAAGGGGGGTAGAGGATGATGCTGATAGGATTTTATGATTTCAACTGTAATTATTAGTAGGATTAATTGTGATTGTCAAACTGTAATTGTAGAAATGTTCAACTAAAAGGAAGGAGTAGTTTTCTTTCATTTTAGAAAGAGACTATCCCAGGACTATCATTAAGGAAGAGCATGATTAGAGCTTGGTTCCCTGCCTGAAAAACTGTCGATGGGCAGAGGTGGTCTCATGGAGAGACTTTGGACACCAGCGTGGACTGAGTAAGATTGTGTGCCTATGTACAGGAGGCTGGTTTGCAGAATATGCCCTTTGGACTTTTGAATCAATATGTACTTTTAGTTTTGATTTGCATGTGTGCATCAAATATTTTTGCTTCTTTTATTTGTGAAATATAAGATGTAAATGGTGCCAGTGTGTTTTTGGTTGGTTGTATGTGTTTTAATTATATCATGTTAGGCACAAGTATGGCTTTACAATTTTCTTTATTTAGAGATATGTGTGTAGTTTATAGGTTACGAGTTGATTAGGGTAGTCTGTGATGGTTAGGATTTTGTGTCAACTCAACTAAGCTAGGCTTTCCAGAGGTTTAGCAGTTGGGTTGTTTTTATTCCCATGATGATAAAACCTAATACAGGCATAGTTAACTCTATGATGAGTAAAAATGGCAGCCAGTCAATGGAAGGGATACTTCCTTGAGGACATGGTCTGCTCCCAACATAATGGACATGAGGGAGGGACTCTCTTCTGATGGGGACCTGGGACTCCACAATTGTACAATAATAAACTTTTCATATATATGCATATATATATTTCACTGGTTTTGCTTCTCTAGAAAACCCACTCTAAGACTTCAAGTTCAGGCTAAAGTTGAAAAATTAAAACCAGTTCACACAAGCCAAAATAGGCCCTTGAGTATACCCATTTGTATTTAAAGACCATCTCAAAAACAGATTTGATGCACTGGACACTAATGACCAAAAGCCAGAAGTGTGTGAGAAGATATCAAGAACATCAGACATGAACAACGCAAAATGTCATTAAAAAGACAGGAAGAAAGAAAGGACCAAAAGGATGTCAGAAGAAACTCTGAAACTTTCTCTTGAGCTAGAGAAGCTAAAGAGAATGAAAGAAATGAAGAACTAAAAAACTGAACCAAAAATTTCAAATAGCAACTCAAGAAGACAAAGTCAGTTATTACTATGAAATGTGCAAAAGCCTGGAATTAGAAAACCCAAAGGGAATAACATGCTCTCCATTTCTAAAGCTAAAAAAACTGAAGACAAATTCAAACCTCAACTTGAAATATTGAAAGGTTCTGTGGTCAAATTGTGTGGTGCTATAGGATAAGCATTGAACTGCTAACTGCAAGGTAGGAGGTTCAACCCAGCCAGCTGCTCCTCAAAAACCTCTACTGGGTCACTATGAGTCAGAATCAACTCTATGGCACTTGACAACAACATGGGCAAAATATTGAGTGATGCTGAATACATCAAAAGAAGATGGACCCAAAACAAAAATGGCAGTATGACTGGCTACTACAAGAAAAAGCAAGCTGTTCACCAGGAAGCCATCAAGGCAAGCAATTCGGTTCCTTCAGGAAAAATCCCTGCTAACACTGAAACTCAAAGGGAACACATGAGCAGGCATGTAAGCTTGCTGGCAACCACATTGGTCTACTGGTGAGTGGAAGAGGGGGAAAGGCAGCAATGATGAAAAGGGCTGAGTTCAACCACATTCCACAGACTCCCACTGACCTGGAGATGAGAGAGAGAAAAGGAAGGGCTGGTTGGTCCAAAGTGTGGTGAGACCTGAGGACACCTAGCCCATGGACAAGGACATAGCCACAGAGGGTTAGAGGAAGCATCCAGCTGAAATGAAGTGGGAGGAGATGCACAAGAACACCCAAACTTGCAGATGGTACCCATTTGACCTAGCCTTGATGGCTTGATAATCAGAACTCGACTAGAGGAAGATAAAAAAACAATTTTTGATAAAGGAATCAAGGGTAAATTGCTACAATTTGATGAACTTGACCTATACTCATGGAGGTGGTGGTGGCTATGTGCCTTGGAGTTGGTTCTGACTCATAGCAACCCTGTACAGGGTTTCCAAGGCTGTAAATCTTTATGGAAGCAGAACGCCTCATCTTTCTCCCGCGGACAGTTGGTAGTTTCGAACTGCTGACCTTGCAGTTCACAGTCGATTCATAACCATTATGCTACCAGAGCTCCTTATACTCATGGAGGTAGGAGCTCTAAATACCAACAGAAGGAGTCTTCACATCATGTATCAATGCTATCCCCTCTGTACACAGGGTAGATAGAGACCGGCAACTTAGACATTGGCTACCTAAAATGAAGGGACAATAAAGGTACGAAGTGAATGGCTTACAAGGTTTTAAGAGGGAATTTAGTTTAAGAGTTGGGGGAGTAGGGGGAGAAAAAGTCCCCAGTGAATAATTTTCATCTTGTCTAGATGGGTCTGGTAAAAAGAGATGGGGATAAGATTCCTATGATTCAATAGTGGGTAATTATTATCATGACTAACTGTGACTGTCACAATTGTAAAGGTCGAAGTTTTGTGACAAAATGGGGGAGTAGTTAATCTTACAGTCCAGAAACAGAAGACCCTAGGACCATCAAGGGAGAAGAGCAAAAGAGGAATGTGGGACCCTATCCAGAGAAGCAGCGACATCAGAATTGGAGGCACAGATGGGGACATGGAGAAAGGGAGCAGCTGAGGGCTCTAGATTCATGGAAAGAGAGTAACTGAGAGCTGGAGGCCTGGAAGGGATTATAATCACTGTAATGAAACAAGGTATATGATTTGCTGAATGTAAAACTGATGATCTTCCCTGTAAACTTCCACTCAATTCACAATAAAAACCTTTAAAAAACAAAAAAAGTTGAAGGAGTATATGGAGTGACTATATCAAAAAGACTTGGTCAGTGTTCAATAATTTCATATGCACTTCAATCAATGCATATGATCAAGATATGGTATTGAAGGTAGAAGTCTAAGCAGCACTGAACGCATTGAAATAAACAAGGCTCCAGAAGCTGATGGAACACAAATCTAAACATTTCAACAAACTGATGTAACACTGGAGACTCTCACTTGTCTATATCAAGAATATTAGAACATAGCTGCCTGGCCAATGTATTGGAAGAGATCCATATTTGTTCTGATTCCAAAGAAAAGTGACCCAATGGAATGCAGGAATCATTGGACAATATAATTAGTATCACATGCAAATAAAATTTTAATGAAGATAAATTAAAAGTGAGCATAGAAGTACTTGATAGGAAATTGTCAAAAATTTAGTCTGTATTCAGAGGAGGACCTGGAATGAGACATGTCATTGCTGACGTCAAATGGATCTTAGCTAAAAGGAGAGAATACAAGAAAGATGTTTACTTGTGCTTTACTGACTATGCAAAGGCATTCGACTGTGTGGGTCATAACAAACTATGTATAACCTTGCAAAGAATGGGTATTCCAGAAAAGTTTATTGTGCAGACCAAAAGTCAGTCATTGAACTGAACAAGAAGATACTAGATGGTCTAAAATGAGGGAAGCTGCACACTGGTGTTGTATCCTTTTGCCATACTTATTCTATTGCATGCTGAGCAAATAACCTGAGAAGCTGGGTTATATGAAGAAGAACATGGCATTAAGATTGCATGAAGACTCATCAATAACCTGCAATATGCAGATGAAATAGGATTTGAAATACTTACTAATGAAGATCAAAGCCTTCAGTGTGGATTGCACCTCAGTGTAAAGAACATGAAAATTTTTACAAATGGATCAATAAATACCACCATGATAAATGGAGAAAAGATTGAAGTTCTCAAAGACTTAAATTTGCTTGGATCCACAATCAATGTTAATGGAAATACCAGTCAAGAAATCAAACCACGTGTTGCATTGGGCAAATCTGCTGCAAAAACATCTTTAAAGTGTTCAAGAGAAACGACATCAGTTTGAAGACTAAGTTGCACCTAACCTAAGCCATGGATGATGTTTTCAATAGTTTTATGGTATTTTCAGGAGCTTCATATGCATGTGAAAATTGGACAATGACTAAGGAAGAATGAAGAGGAATCAACACATTTGAATTATGGTATTGGCAAGAATATTGAAGGAGCTCTGGTAGCGTAGTGGTTACGAATCGGGCTGCGAACCTTAAGGTCAGCGGTTCGAAACTACCAGCCGCTCCGTGGGAGAAAGATGAGGCTTTCTACTCCCGTAAGGATTTACACCCTCGGAAACCCTGTACAGGGTCGCTATGGGTCGGAACCGACTCGACGGCACTTAACAACAACAACAATCTACTCCTCAGAAACCCTATTCAGAGTCACTGTGGGTCAGAACTGACTCGACAACACTTAATAACAACAAGAAAACATGGACTGCAAGAAGAACAAAGAAACCTGTCTTGGAAGAAGTAGAGCCAGAAATTCCTTAAAAGCAAGGATGGCAAGATTTGTACTTTGGACAACATGAGGCAAAAAAGACTTAGTGCTGGATTCAGCAAATAACAAATAGTATTTTTATGAGTGACACCACAAGCTAACAGGCAAACCACAGACAGATATTTGCAATATTACACCAATTCTTAAGTGCTGTAGACTCTGTGTTAACTCATAGTGACCCTGCATTGGGTTTCTGAGGCTGTACATCTTTGAGGGAGCAGAAAGCCTCATCTTTCTCCCAGGGTAATGGCTGGTGGGCTCAAACTGCCAACTTTCTGATTTGCAGTCCAGTGCTTATGATATAGAGCCACAGAACTCTCCCTTTCATTTCCTTTATTAAAAACCAATAAAGATTAGTATTGAATATATATGAAGGATTCCTTTGCATCAGTGAGAAAATCCAGTGTGGCTGTGGAGATGCATTACCCAAATCTCAAGAGAACCTGTGGAAGAAGGGTAGTTGGCAGCTTCAACACCTTTTGAAACACTGTAGTGTTCATACAAAGGCCATGTTGTCCAGGTCAGCTCGTATATGGTGACTGAGAGAGTAGGGTCTCTGTTCATTCCTGCTCAACACGGACTCCTCTGACAGGTATTCCTTTTTCTGGGACTCCACACTGGCCTCACTGAATCTTTCTCAGAGTACATTGCAGTAAACTATTCCTACCCAATCACTCTTTCATCTCTCTCTTTTCACAAATGTCAAAGCAGCATTAATTGTATTAATACAAATCAGCAATGAAGAGTAATGAAATACTAATATGTCCTACAAAATGGGTGGACTTTGAAATTGTATGCTTAGTGAGAGAAGCCAGATGCTAAAGGCCACATCTTCCATACCTACCTATCTTAAATTCCATTTATATTAAATGCCCAGAATAGACAAATCCATGGCAGATTAGTGGTTGCCAAGGGCAGGGATTGCCAGGGGAAGGGACAAGGAAAAGGGGAGAAGCAGGAAGTGACAGCTAATAGGCATACAGCTTCTTTGTTGCGGAAATGAAACGTTCTAGAATTAGATACAAATTTTTGAATACACTAAAAACTGTGAGTTTTTAGAGTGATTTTTTTTTTGTATCTGAATTATACCTTGATTAAAAAAAAAATCACTTTACTTTGTTTTAGAGGCTTTTGCTGATTCCAAATTTTCCTATTAATATAGTCAATAAATATACCTATATCACTGAAAGTCTCCTTGTGTATGAATAGTTTTAGCAAAGCCTTAACACTCTACGTTAAGCAATAATAAAGATAAAATGATCTCTGTGTTAAGAGATATTTAAGGATTGCCATTGTTGTTAAGTGTCGTCGAGTCGGTTCTGACTCATAGCGACCCTGTATAGTGTTTCTAAGGAGCAGCTGATAAGCTTGAACCACCGACCTTGCAGTTCAAACCAACTTTGCAGTCCAGCGCCCTAACTTGCAGTGCCACACCAGATTAGGAATTATAAACTGCAAAAACAATAATGGGCTTAAGTATAGCAACAATTGTGAGAATGGTGCAGGACTGAGTAGTGTTTCATTCAGCTGTATGCAGCAGGGTCACTGTTACAGCTGACTTGACAGCTGTTGTGGAGCTGTAGGATAAGCACTGGATCCAAGGCCAGTTTACATCACAAGGTCAGC
>NW_006408523.1:41565754-41572483 GCF_000296735.1 Chrysochloris asiatica
ATCTATGAAGAAATTCCTGAAGTTTTGTAAGTAAATATGTATTCGCGAGAGCTAATTATAAGTAATAATAGCCCTGGTGTGGCACTGTAGGATAAGCACTGCTCTGATAACCACTGGGTTTTCAAACCTACCAGTCTTTCTAAGAAACCCTATATAGGGCCACTATGAGTTAGAACCAAATGAATGCATGCAACAACAACAACAAAGTAGTTAGCAACGGAGTCCTGGTGGTGTAGTGGTGAAGTATTTGCTACTTTTGATAAGTTACTCCATGGTTAACCCACCAACTACTCCTCAGCAGAAAGCTGTAGCAATCTGCTTCCATAAAGATTGCAGCCTTGGAAACTCTATGGGGTACTTCCACTCTGCCCTCCAGAGCCACCCTGAAGGTACATCTACCTAGTGGTTATGGGTTTCAGTAACAAATTTAAATGTCACTACCTTGCCTTTGGAGGCCTGGTGTGGAAACTCTGTACCAGGTCGCTATGGTTGACGGCACTTAACAACAACAATCTTGCCTTCCAATTTCATTATCTTGGGACGGAAACAGTAACAATGAATCCACCCACTGAGGTTCTTTTTGAAAAGTAATTTATCATAATCATAAATCTTTAAGATGCAGAAGTGAGGACTTTTGCATAGAATGGAATGGGAAGGAGAAGAATGGAATGTTCTCATTGATTGTGCAGAATTCTGATAACCCTCTAGTTCCCTTTATGGTCTAACCTCTTACGTTTCAGTTTTCTGATCTAGTTATTTCACTTTACAAATTAGGCCTGTGTATTTTTTGAATGTTAGCTGTATTAAAACAGTCAAATAAAAACAGTACAAACAGAAGTATTTTTCACTTTATCTATTTATTAATAGGGCTACACTGTGATCCCACATGGTGACAAATCTATTTCATATAAAGCAATCTGTTACTGTGGGGGTTACAGCTGTATTTTTCTATCATGGCATGAAGTATGGAATCATTGCAGTGGGATTTTTATTTTACAATAGTGTATTCATCATATCTATGTAATTATGAAAAAGAAAAACCCTAACAAGTGAAAAATCCATAAAATAACCCTAATATTTTAAAAACCAAAGTAATAATAATATTAATGGATTTGTCATTTTAAAATGAGAGTTTTACATTTTATGTAAATCAGAGTTACACATTTTTCTTGGACAGGATAGGAAGTTGATTCACAACTTCGAAACATTTTTATATTAGGGTGATGGAAGGAAACTTAAAAGTGGCCCGCAGTTATATAATTTTTGTTTGTTGTTAAGTGCTGTTGAGTTGGTCTAACTCATAGCAACCTTGTATAGGGTTTCCAAGGAAAGAGTGGTACATTAGAACTGCTGAGCTTGTGTTTAGCATCCAGTGTTTACCCTACAGCGCTACAGTAGTTATGTAATGGTGGTCAGAAATTTTGTAGTAGGGCAAGATATATGGACACACACACAATAAAGCAATTCTTCTGTTTGTCAACCAAATTAATTTTCTCTTTCATTCTGTAAGTGTCATTAAGGCAGGCCAATGTCTAATTTTCAGAGGCCTTATTTTGCTTTGAAATAGGATGAATGAAAGAATTATGTCAGAAATATGATATAGATAGGCTATACAACTGTTTTATAAACAAAAGTGGAAGATAAGCTTCTAGAATTTGCTATTTTCTGATTTTCTTGTTATACATAAATATATAAAAAAGTATTTGTATAAAGTTTAAATTAATTTAACCTTTTAATTCATTGAAGAAAGATTTATAATTTGTGTGGAAACAAAAGGAGGTGACAAAGGTCTGAATTTGTCAAAAAAAAAAGTTTGTAGTAGCTTTCAACACTGCATTTTATCAGAGTTGTTGGGTTTTTTTTTAATCAATAGTTAAATTAGTCACTCTTTCCACTTACAGGGAGCTAGACCAATTTTTCTCTTGTCTTATTAGAATTGAGGTTGCTCTAGTTCCCTAATCTAAAACTAAAGTAGACAAGGTGGTTGGCTGAGAATGGGGATTTTGTTTCTGTGGTTCAGCACTGATACAGTTCCCACACCAGTCTTCAGCTCTGATGAGAAGTTGTATTTCTCTTGCCTTGAAACAGTCTAAAATGGAAAATAGATAATGTTTATTTAAGGCTGTTGCACCATTAATTAATTATGTCTTTTACATCCTTTCCATGATGTGTTTCTCAGGGACCATTGAAGCTTTATACCAGTTCCAACTAACAGAGAATAATGTACCCATCAAGGTATACCTCAGAGATCTTATGGGTTCTGTTCCAGACCACCACTATAAAGGAATATTATAATCAAGTGAATCACGTAATTTATTTTTAAAGTCACATGAATGTCTTGGTTTTTCAGTGCATTAAAAAATGTTCTTTACACTATACTGTATTCTATTAAGCATGCAATTGTTAAGTGCCATTAAGTTGGTTTCGACTAATAGTGACCCTACATAGGATTTCCAAGGAACAGCTGGTGAGTTTGAACTGCCAAACTAGTGGTTCAAACTGACCTTGTGGTCCAGTGCTTTATGCTTAAGTGCCATACCAGGACTCTAAGAGCATTATGGAAAAGTTTGAAATATTGTGAAAATTGCCAAAATATGAAACAGAGACATGAAATAAGACTATGCTATGGGGAAATGGCTACGACAGATTAGCTTTACCCACCCAGGGTTGCCACAAACTTTCAATTTGTTAATCTGTGACTCTCAATAAAGGAAGTGCAATAAAACGAAATATGTCAGTATTCTGTTTCCTGAACGGAAGCTGACTGATTGATGATAAATAAATTAGATATGTTTTTACTTAAGAGCTTCACTCTCAACCTTCACCACTAGTCTGACAGTTTGTTGTACTGGGATGGCTTGTGTGTTGCTGTGATTCTGGAAGCCATGCCACAGGTATTTTGAATATCAACAAAGTATCCCACATATGAGCTTCCAGACGAAGACACACTAGGAAGAAAGAGAGAAGGACTACTTCCAAATATTTAGTCACTGAAAACCTTAGAAATAACAGTGGAACACTGTCAGCATCTAAATATTAAATCCTGAAACATGATGAAGAGCAACAGAATATTGTCAGGTATAGTGTCGGAAGATGAGCCCCTCAAATTGCAAGGCACTCAAAATGCAACTGGGGGAGAGCTGCTTCCTCAAAGTAACGCTGACTGTGATGATGCGAATGGAGTAAGCCTTTGGGACCTTCACTTGCTGATGGGACACAACTCAAAATTAGGAGAACCAGCTATAAACACTCATTAATAATCAGAACATGGAATGTATGAGGTATGAATCTAAGAAAATTGGAAATTGTCAAATACAAGATGGAATGCATAAACATGGATATTGTAGTCATTAGTGAGCTGAAATGGACTGGTAATGGCCATTTTGAATTTGACAATCACATTTAATTGTGCTCATGAGGAACCTGTACATAGACCAAGAGGCAGTTGTTTGAACAGAACAAGGGAACAATGGTTTAAAATTAGTAAAGGTGTATGTTAGGATTGTATTCTTTCAACATACTTATTCAATCTGTATGCTGAGCAAATAAACCAAGAAGCTGGATTATATGAAGAAAAACATGGCATCAGGATTGGAAGAAGTCTCACTAACAACCTGTGATATGCAGATGATACAACCTTGCTTGCTGGAAGGGAAGAGGACTTAAAATACTTACTGATGAAGATTAAAGACCACAGCCTTCGATATGGTTTACACATCAATGTAAAGAAAACAAGAGTCCTCACTACTGGACTTAGAAACAACATCCATATAAATGGAGAAAAGATTGAAGTTGTCAAAGTCTTCGTTTTGTTTGGATCAACCATCAACAGTCATGGAAGCAGCCATCAAGAAATCAAATGTCTTTTTATACAAGCCAAATATGCTTCACAAGACCTCTTTAAAGTGTTCAAGAGCAAAGATGTCAGTTTAAGAAGTAAGGTGTGCCTGACCCGAGCCATGGTATTTTCAGTCATTTCATATGCATGCAAAGGTTGGACAGTGAATAGGAAGACCATAGAAAAATTGATACATTTGAGCTATGGTGTTGGAGGAGAATATTGAAAGTACCATGGACTGTCAAAAGAACAAACAGATCTGTGTTGGAGAAAGTACAGCCAGAGTGCTCCTTGGAAGCCAGAATGGCTAAACTTCATCTCTCATCCTTCAGACTTATTATCAGGAGGGACCAGTCGCTAGAGTAGAATATCATATTTGGTAAAGTGGAGGGTCAGAGAAAAAGAGGAAGACCCCCCAACAAGATGGACTGGCACAGTGGTGGCAGCGATGGACTCAAGCGTGGCAACAGTAGTGAGGTTGGCCCAGGATCGGGCAGTGTTTCTTTCTGCCGTGGGTTGGTACCAACTCTATGGTACCTAACAGCAACAACATTCTACCTATTTATCATAACAGAAGAGTAGCATTTGTTTGCTACCAAATGGGGATAGCACTTGCTTACCAGAGAAAAATACCAAAGCCAGTGGCCATCAGTCCTGACTCATGGTGATTCCACATGTGTGGCAGAGTGAAACAGCCCTCTATCAGGTTGTCAAAAGCTGTTATCTTTCATTAGATTGCCAGAGCTTTCCTCAAAGGCTATCACATAATTCACAATAAAACAGAAAGAAAAAAAAAAGATAATGGGGTTTTTGAAACCCTCTGTGTGACATATATGACATAAAAATCTGGTTCAAATTATTGGAAGAAAAGTCAGTTTTAAAGACAAATACTATAAATTCTATACTTTGTACATTTTAGCAATTGCTATTTATTTACTCATTATTTACATTCCCCATGCTATTGCTCATAGATGTGAATTGATTAATTTCAAAAGCAAATGTTTTTTAGATGAAAAATACATAAGTAAAATGAGAAAACAAAATTGAGATGAAAAAGACAAATAAGGAAACGAAAAGAAATGTCTTTATATTTATCATTTAACATAGACCAGTGTTACTTTAATCCTATTACATGTCTTCTCATAGGAAATATTTTGTAAAATTTTGTTTGTTGTTGCTGTTCGTAGGTGTTCTTGAGGAGGCAGCTTTTCCCCAGTCATATTTTGAGTGCCTTCCAACCTGAAGGACTCATCTTCCAGCGCTGTATCTGACAATATTCTGGTGTTTTTCTGTTGTCCACCGTGGGTGACTCTTCTGGTACTTAAAATACCCATGGCATAGTTTCCAGCATCATAGCAATGCACAAACCACCGCAGTATGACAAACTGACAGACAATTAGTGGTTGGGCCTTAAAAGACCCACGAAATCATTTGGTCTGGCCCTTCTAAGGCAACTGCAGTTCCAGCCATCATGTTAGGGGTGAGTTAAATATTTGATCAAAAAAATATAGCAGGCTAATCCTGGTGTGGCACTGTGGGTTAATGCACCAGATTGCAAAACTGTTTGAACTGCATGATCAGTGGTTCAAGTTCACCAGCTGCTCCTCGGAAACCCTATACAGGGTCGCCTTGGGTCGGAATCGACTCAATGGCACTAAACAACAACAAAAAAATTTTTAAGTTGATAATTGTACGTGGCCCACAAATGGTAGTTTATATTTTGACACCCCTGCTGTACAAGTAAGCTCCTCTCACATCAAGAGGGAGTTTGTATTCACCTTGAGTTTGAACTGGCTTTGCATCTGATTTTGACTAATAGAGAAGATTGGAATTAATATTCTGGTATTTCTGAACCCAAATTGTAAGAAGACTGGCAGTTTCCATTTGCCACTCTTGGAATCCAGATACCATGTTACCATGTTATGAGAAACCCAAGCTATGTGGAGAGGCCACAAGAAGATAGTTCCAGGTGTTCTACTTGGTAGTTTCCTACCAGCATCAAATGCCATTCTGACCAGTGAGCTATTTTGGATGTTCAAGCCCAGTTGAGTCCTCACATTAATGCAGTGCCATCAAACATCACATGGCACCAAAAGTTACACAGTTCATCCCACATGATTTGGGGAGATTATAAACTTTTGTTGTCTTAATCCTTTAAATTTAGGGTTGCTTTGTAATACTTCATTAACAACCAAAATAGCATTTATATGTAAAGTTGAATTAGTTTCTAGTTGCAACCAGATAGAAATAATGTTTTCATCCATCTAAAAATCCAGTGGGACATTTGTCTTTCACAACAGGTGGTAGCTCTTCATTGTGAGGAACTGACCCATGTAATGCAGGAGGTTTATCTCTGGTGTCAGTAGTGTTTCCTGCTTATTATAACTGCCAAAAACACTCTACTACAAATTTCTAATATGCTCTCTATGGGTATTTACCAACTCTGTTAATAATCATGCACCAAATATTTAGATAGTGACTACAGTGGTAGGTATTGGAAAAGATAAAAATGAAATTTAGTCCCTGCCTTCAAGAAACTTACAAGATGTATTGTGAGTACATCCACAAATACATCTAGGATTGACAGAAGATGTTTGTACATGGGTATTTAATTTTGCTGCAAATAATTCCATAAGTGTAGTACAGCATGTTGTTGTTTTTGTTGTTGTTGTTGTTGTTAAGTGCCATCGAGTCGGGTCCGACCAGGGTTTCCAAGGGTGTAAATCTTTACGGGAGTAGAAAGCCTCATCTTTCTCCTGCGGAGCGGCTGGTAGTTTCGAACCGCTGACCTTAAGTTTTGCAGCCCGATTCGTAACCACTACGCTACCAGTTCTGACTTATAATCACCCTATGCAAAGCAGAACTAAACACTGTCCATATGTTATCCTCAC
>NW_006408523.1:41572998-41575560 GCF_000296735.1 Chrysochloris asiatica
CGGGAGAAAGATGAGGCTTTCTACTCCCGTAAAGATTTACACCCTCGGAAACCCTGTACAGGGTCGCTATGGGTCGGAACCGACTCGACGGCACTTAACTACAACAACAACTTCAATAAGCATCGGTTGTGGATCCAAGCAAAATGAAGTCTTTGACAATTTCACTATTTTCTTCATTTATCGTGATGCTTTTAGCCCAATGTTTTCTTTACATTTAGGTGCAATCCACTGAAGACTGAATTCTCTGATATCCATCAGTAACTATTTCAAAGTTCTCTTTGTTTCCAGCAACCAAGGTTGTGTCATTTGCATATTGAAGGCTGTTAATGAGTCTTCCTCCAATCCTAATGTTGTGTTCTTCATGTATTCCAGCTTCTCGGAGTATTTGCTCAGCATACTGATTCAATATGTACAGTGAAAGGGTACAATCCCAGAGCACACATTTTCTGATTTCAAACCATTCAACATCCCCTAGTTCTAACAAATGCCTCTTCATCTATGTACAGGTTCCTTGGAAGCCCAATGAAGTGTTCTAGAATACCCATTCTTTCAATGTTACCCATAGTTTGTTATGATCTACACAGTTGAATGTCTATACATAGTCAATAAAGCACAAGTAAGCATCTTTCTTGTACTCGCTACTTTCAGCCAAGATCCATCTGATGTTATCAGTGCTATCCCTAGCTCCACATCTTCTGAATCCAGCTTGAATTCTGGAAGCTCACTGTCAATGCATTGCTGCAAATATTTTTAAATGATATTCAGCAATTTCTTACTGGCATGTGATATTAATGATATTGTCTGAAGATTTCCCCATTCAGTTGGGTCACTTTTCCTTGGAATGGGCATAGATATGGATCTCTTCCAAACAGTTGGCCAAGTAACTATCTTCCAAATTTATTAGTATAGATGAGTGAGTGTCTTCAGTGCTGCATCAATTTGTATTCTATTGATTCTGGAAGCCTTGTTTTTCCAAATGCCTTTAGGGCAGATCATATGTTACCTCTTAAAATTACTAATATCAACCAATTCTTTTTGGTACAATGACTGTTTTCTTTCCATCTTCTTTTGATTCCTTCTGATTCATTCAATATTTTACCCGTAGAATCCTTCAATACTGCAAACTGAGGTTTGAATTTTTGCTATTCTTTCAGCATGAGAAATACTGAGTGTGTTCTTCCCATTTGGTTTTCTGACTCTAGTTCTTTGCACTTTTCATTATAATACTCTGTCTTCTTTAGCTACACTTTGAAATTTTCTGTTCCGTCCTTTTACTTTCCCATTTCTTCTAATCACCATAGCTTTTCTACTTCCTTTTTTTTTTTTTTTAACCTTTTTTTATTTGAGTGAAAGTTTACAGAAAATATCATTAGTTTTACATTCAACAAGCCATTCTCTTTGCTTCAGTACATGATTGAAATCTCCTTCATGTACCATGTAGCAGCATTTCTACACTTCTAACTATTGAATTCCTGTGTCGCACACTATTATAATCTTTCCTCTACTAACCTCCCTCTTACTGTGTATTATTACGTGCCCTGTCACTTGTGTTAACAGATGAATACCCTCTAGTTCATGAATAATTTTCCCTACTCCTCCCTCCCACAGTAACCATTATAGATTGTTTCTTTTATCAAGAAAATAATTTTTTAACTTTTTACAACATTGGTCTCCTACAATGTTTGTCCTTTTCTGATTGACTAATTTCACTCAGCATAATGTCCTCCAGGTTCAACCATGTTGTGAGGTTTTTTTATAGATTCATCATTATTCAACATTTTGTAGTATTCCATTGTATGTATGTACCAAAGCTTGTTTAACCATTCTTCTGTTGATAGACATTTAGGCTGTCTCCATCTTTTCGATCTGTCTCTTGTAGACAGCATATTGAAGGATCCTATTTTCTTATCCATTCTCCTCTATATGTCTCTTTACTGGTACATTTAATCAGTTTACATTTAGTCTAATTATCAATAGGTATGAATTCATTGTTATTGTTTTCCTGTGTGCATGTGTATTTTGTGTGTATACTGTTGGATTTTTTGTTCCACATAATTTTCTATGTGGAATTCATTTTGTTTGTGAGTTTTCTTGTCATTTCCATTTCTGTTGTATAATGTTTACTAAATCTTTCTGATTTTCCTCTTTTTTTGTTTTGATGTACAGGTGTATTATTTTTCTTTGACATTACGCTGTAATTTATTCTTTTTGTCCCTGTTTAGAACAGTCTGTTTTATCTGGAAAACTACTTATTTCCTTGTCATTTGAAAGTTCTGTATCTACACAATTCTGTCTTTTGGCTTTGTAGTTGACTTCATTATACATTGATATCTCTGGTTACCTATTTTCAGTCTTGTAGGTTCGTCTCTGGTAGCATAGTGGTTACGAATCGGGCTGCGAACCTTAAGGTCAGTGGTTCGAAACTACCAGCCGCTCCGCCGGAGAAAGATGAGGCTTTCTACTTCCGTAAAGATTTACACCCTCGGAAACCCTGTACAGGGTCGCTATGGGTCGGAACCGACTCGACGGCACTTAACAACAACAAGCATATTCTCCACCTTT
>NW_006408523.1:41576385-41634499 GCF_000296735.1 Chrysochloris asiatica
TCATTCTTTTTTCCTTATTGTTCTTCTAGAATACTAGTATTGAAATATTTCTCTTCAAGCTCATTAAGTCAAGCTTCTATTGCTTCACATCTAGACCTTGCCCTTTTGATGTATTGTCCTTTTTGAGCTCTTAGTAGTAATCTTTTGGATTTCTAATGGCAGGTTTTGTGTTGTTTTCAAAATTTGCATTTATTTTGTCTGTTTGTTCATGTAGTGTTTTCCTGAATTCTTCTAAAGTTTTTATTGTGTTCTCATTGCTTTTCTTTATCTTTCTATTAATCCTTTCAGAGTACCAAACTATCATTCTTTTGAATTTTTTTTCAGTTAGTTCTATTACCTTTTCTTCTTCAGAAACATCCTCTGGCTCTGCATCATGGTCATTTGTTTGAGTCATTCTTTCTTGCTTCTTCACATGAGCTAAGGCATTGTAATATTATCATATTTGTAAAAACAAACAGTGCAGTTGTTGGACATTGAAGGGAGAAATCTCTGGGGGACTTCTGCATTTCAAGGAGCTCAGGAGGTGGTTGTGGAAGGGAACTATGGCCCTAAACATAGTTCCTATTGGCCTCAGTGTTATCTATGTTCAGGGCACTCAATCCAGAAGTAGTTCATGGAACCCTTTGATGGAGTTGGTTACAGTGTCTTTTAGGACCACAAAGTAGCTGGGGGCAGGGTGACAGGTTAAATGCTGGTCTGGTGGCTCTGTGGGTTTTGTAGGTCTGGAGAAGAGTCCATCTGAATCCAGTCACCAAAACCGTACACCAAAATAGAATAGCTGGCCCTCACCTCATGCTGACATGGCTCCAAACCACTCATCGGATAGCAGGATCTTTACTGGGGGTAGATGAGGTTGGTAGCTAGCGACACCTCTGGTCATCAGAGGAGTGTGAGGAGAAAGAAGAAATCACATCTTTTCCATCACCAGTGGGAATACCAGGCTTCCTCCACCTCCAAAGCTGCTCACAAGATGGTGGTGCTGTGTCTGGCCAGCTGTTCACCAGTCAGTCTCCCTCTCTCACCATCCCTGCTCAACCTCTCCTCCCAGCAGGCATTCCATCTACCTCTCTAACCGTTCTTCTGAAGTTTAGGGTGCCAGAATTTTCCTCTGTGTCTGTTTTACTTTGTCTCTCATATCTTTGTTGTAGAGAGTACATGTAGTGCATCTGCCTAGTCTGCCATCTTGCTGTAAGTCTAGCTTCTGTACTTTCAAGAGCAAGTTTCAGAGTCTCTTTTGACTTCATTTTTTTTTTTCCCCTTTCTTTCTTTCCTGTCTTTTAAATGACCTTTTGCCTTCTTCATGGATGATGTTATTGAGGTTATTCCACAACTCTTTGGTCTTTGGTCATCCAATCTGTTTTTGAGATGGTCTCTAAATTAAGGTAGGATATATGCAAGGTCATATTTTGGCTCTTATGGATTTGTTTTAATTTTTTTTCAGCTTCAGACTGAATTCACAAATAAGCAATTGATGGCCTGCTCTTCAGTTGGCCCCTGGTCTTGTGTTGGCTGGTGTTATTGAGTTACTTTATCATGTCTTTCCACAGATGTAGTCAACTTGATTCCTAAGTATCCTGTCTGATGAGGTCCATGTGTATAGCCTTTTATGTTGTATAAAAAGGGTCTTGAAAAAATTATATCATGCCATCTACAGTGCATTTCTATCAGCAATGCCATATTTTAAACTACTTATCCTTCGTCTTTGTTTCCAAACTTGATATTCCAACAACCAATAATTATCAATGCATTTTGATTGCATGCTTGATAAAGAAATTGGCAGAATCCTTCTATTTCATCATTACTGGCTTTAGTGATTGATGCATAAATCTGAATAATAGTAATCTTAACTAGTCTTCCTTGCAGGAGTATGGATATTGTACTATCACAGTCAACATTGTACTTCAAGACAGATCTTGAAATCTTCTTTATGATGAATGTTAGGCGATTCCTCTTTGTCATTCCCAATACAGAAATTCATATGATTGTCTAATTCAGCTCACTAAGAGCCCTGGTCATGTCATGGGTTATACATTGGGCTGGTAAACACAAAGTCAGCAGTTCCAATCCACCAGCTGCTCCTCAGCAGAAAGATGAGACTTTCTGCTCCAGCTAAGATTTAGAGCCTCAGAAACCCTACACAGTTTGCTATGAGTTGAAACTGACTCAGTGGCACACAACCACCACTATCACCAGTGCCTATGACATTGATCTTTATGTATTCTATTTCATTTTTGATGTCTTCCAAGTTTCCTAGATTCATACTTTGTACATTCTATGTTCAAACTGGATGTTTACAGCTGTTCTGTCTCATTTTGAATTGTGCCCAATCAGCAAATGAAAATCCTGAAAGCTTGTTTCATTCACGTCATTTTGGTGAACTCTACTTCAAGGAGGTAGGTCTAGACCAGTTGTGACTTCCAACCTGAGGGGCTCATGTTTCAGCACTATATCTGACAGTGTTCTTTTGCTATGTATAAGGTTTTCAATGGCTAACCATTTAGTAGTAATTTGTTCTCCTTCTTCTTTGTCTAGAGGCTTCACTGACCCTGCTAGTATTTAAAATATTGGTGGCATAGCTTCCAATATCACAGTAACATGCGAGCCACTACAGTGTGACACACTAAGAGACAAGAGGCCGCGGTGAAGTATAGAAGTGGTAAAGTTATGAAACCTCTTAGACATAACAAAACACCCTGAGGGAATGAGTCACTGGACCTGTGAGCTCACTACTGTAGTATCAGGGAACAGCATGGCCAATTGGCATACAATGTTCTACATCCTGCTTAGTAGCATCTAAGATCTAACTATTGGTTTCTCCCTGTCCAGAGGAAAGAAGAGTGGTGAAATTCAAAGGCACATGGAAACAATAAGTCCAGTGGACTCTTTGTCCGTGGAAACATCAGTCTCCATGACCTTAATACCGAAGAACCAGATGGTGCTCAGCTATGACTACCAACTGCTCCGAACAGGGTCACATTAGAAGGTCCTGGATAGAGCGAGAGAAAAAATATGGAACAAAACTAAAAATCACCAACAAGACCAGAGTTACTGGTTGGCTAGTGGCTGGTGGAATCTCTAAGATTATGGTCCTTAATTACCCTTCAGGTCTGGAAATGAACTCACTCCCATGGCTCAATTTACATCCAAACAACAGATAGGTCTCTAAGGGGAACAATAACACAGTGAGACAAAATTCACTACCAAAAGACAAAGTTCAGAAGGGTTAGAAAGTAGGAGGAATGGAGATAGATAACACAGGGAGGAAGTGAAGTATGCGATGTGACATTTGAGGGATTACAAACAATGAGATGAAGCAAAAGGTATCTGACTGGTTGAACGTAAGATTCATGATCTGCTCTGTAACCGTTCATTCAATTCACAATAAAAATTTAAAATGTATATCATTCTCACAATTTAACATCTTGAAAACATGAAGAAAAATATTTTAATTATATACAAAGTGATAAATTTCATTATGTAGATGTTTCCTGGAGCTGTGGCAGCACAGTAAACCAATATTTACATCAGCTTTGGAAACAATCAGAGTAGGTTTCCTGGAAGAGTTAATCATTGAACTGAGTTTTGAAGTAAACACAGTCATTAGCTAGATAGAAAACAAGGATAATAGAAACTCAGACAGAGAAAACAGCTCATGCAAATGTATAGCATAAAACACTAGCAGGGATTAAGTTAGTGTGGTAGTGTAGGGTCTAATGGTCACATGTCTTGTATACCCTGCCAAAAAGTAATGCATTTGAACTGTGGTGTTGATAAAAAATATTTAACATACCATAAATCGACAGAGGAATGAACAAAGAAGAAAAATAACCAGAATACTCCTTAGAAATGATGATGGTGAGCCTTTGACTCATGTATTTTTGGCAATCTTGATGTGGCGCTGCAGGATAATGCACTGGACTGCAATGTAGTTTGAACGGCAATGTTGGTTTGAACCATGATGTGGGTGATTCTAACTCACCAGCCACTCCTCATATAGGAAACCCCATACAGGATCACTATGAGTCAGAATCGACTCGACAGCACTTAACAACAATAATTTTTGGCATGGCACGAGGAATGATCAGTTACTAGAAAAGGGAATCATGATTGTCAGAGGATCAGTGAAAAGAAAGGAAACCTTTACTAAGATGAACTTACACAATAGCCTCAACAATGGGTTGAAACACACATCAAAGATCCTGGATGATGCAGGACCAGGCCACATTTCATCCTGGTATACATAAGGTCACCATGAGCTGGAGTCCACCCAGTGGAAACTAACAATACGTTTATTTCAGCCTGATGACAGTTTTAGAATATGACAGGGAGAAAATGCCAAGTGTTCAGCATACCATTATCCTAACCTTCTTTGCAATTAGGTTGGGATCTTATGACTGGTTCTGGCCTAGAGATGTGGATGCAAGTCATGTAAATCACTCCCAAGCCTAACCCTTAATAACAACCTATGCAATCTTACAACTCACTCTCCCCTGCTTCACCGTGGAGGCCACTTATTCCAGATGGCAAAGCTCTATACAACGCAAGAAGACTACTTGACCTGCCTCAGCCTGTCATATGTGTGATAAATAAACTTTTATTGTATTGAGCTACTGAGATCTGGGATGTGTTAGTCAGGATGCTGGCAGGAAACAAATTACTCAGATGATTTAATTGTAGATATTTTAATGATAGGCATACTTTCAGAGGTGTGGACAAGGTAAGTTAAGAACCATGTGAGGCAGAAGATGAGCGTTGAAGGAGCAAAGAGGAAACAGAATTATCAAAGCCTTGATGTATAGCTATAGGATAAGCACTGGACTGCTAACCACAAGGTTGGCAGTTCAAATCCACCAGCTGCTCCTTGCAAACCCAACACAGGGCTCCAGAACAGAGAAAGCAGAGAAGAAATACCCCGACCTGCCTTTCCTCTGGTCCTCTGATCCCCTGAGAGCTATCCCTATTGGCCCCGCCAATTAGAAGCAACCTCACAGGATCACTTGTGAAGAACTGGTCCTGAGGCATGAAGCCATTCAGTGAAGGGAGGGGAACGGCCTGAGGGATAAAGAGAATTAGTAACTCACAGGTTTTCCAGTTGCAGCAACTAGCATTCATGACCCTAATGCTAAACTACTTAAAGATTTTACAGAGATTACTTTAAATAGAAGTTCTACTAAGATTTAACACACATACCATAAAATTCACATTTTAAAGTATAAGATTCAGTAGTTTGGGGTATATTCACACATCTGTGCAAACATCTACACTATCTAGTTCCAGAACCCTTTCATCACCCCTCCACCCCTCACTCCCCCTCCATCCCCCAAATAACCCCACACCCTTTAACAATCACTTCCCAACTTCCCTTTCCTCCTAGCCCCTAGTCCTTCTTGTTTCAATGGATTTGCAGATTCTGGATATTTCATAGAAATGAAATTAAATCATCTGTGGCCCATTGTGCCTGGCTTCTTTCACTTAGCATAAGTTTATCCATGCTGTAGCATTTATTAGCACACCATTCCTTTTTATCACCAAGTGATAGTCCATTATGTGCAGATCTGCTTTTGAAAGATGTGCTATAGAGGTTGTGGGGAGCAGAGGGGTGATGCTCACCCTGATCGCTCTATCTAAAGACACCCTCTCAAATTCTCAGACTAGGGAACCAACCAGTTACTGCAGATCATCACCCATCTCCAGTCATCATCACACCTTGCCTGACTCCGGTTCCTAAAGCTGGAAAGTAACTAGGCACCAAGAACAAAGAACACCAGTTAGTAAACTGCTGCTGTTCTAGCAAGACTTGAAAGCAGAGAGAAGAGAGGGCTCTTCAAAGTCAGGGTGAATAGGGAAATTTAGGAGCTCTGGTAGCGTAGTGGTTACGACTCGGGCTGTGAACCGCAAGGTCAGCAGTTCGAAACTACCAGCTGCTCCGCGGGAGAAAGATGAGGCTTTCTACTCCCGTAAAGATTTACACCCTCGGAAACCCTGTACAGGGTCGCTATGGGTCGGTTCCGACTCCACGGCACATAACAACAACAACAACAACAACAATGTGTAAGGTGAGGGAAATGGAGGGATCTAGGGATGCGTTGGACTATAAGGCCAATTTGAACAGCAAGGTGGGCAGTTCAGATCCACCAGCTGCTTCTCAGAAACCCTATTCAGAGTCACTATGAGTCAGAATCACCTCAATAGCACTTATCAACAACAGCATAGAGAAAGTGGTGCTGTAGAATAAGTGCTGGAATGCTAACCTCAAGGTTGGCAGTTCAAACCCACTAGTCTTCCTCAGAAACCCTATACAGGGTTATTATGAATCAGAATGAACTCAAGGGCACTTAGCAACAACGCAACAACTTAGAGTATCCAAAGGCACCCTGGTGGCACAGTGAGTTAAGTAGTGGGCTGGTAATCACAAGGTCAGTGGTTCAAACCCACCAGTTACTCTACAGGAGAACTACGAAACTGTCTGTTCCCCTAAAGATTGCAGTCTCAGAAACCCTAAGGAGCAGTTCTACTCTGTCCTATATAAGGTAAAACTGGATGGTCGTGGGTGAGAACAGGGCATCCAAAGGAGCCCTGGTAGTGGTGGAGGCAAGCACCGGACTGCTAACCAGAAGGTCAACAGTTCAAGCACACTAGCTGCTCTGTGGGAGAAAGATGACACTGTCTGATCCCATAAAGATTTACAGTTTCAAAAAGCTTAGGAAGCACTTCGACTCTGTCCTATAGGGTTGTGTGAGCCCAAATTGACACACCATCAGTGGTATCACAGGGAACACAGAAGTCCTAAGGGTGCCAAGGTGATACTTCTATCCAAAAGGTTGGCAGTTTGAATCCAGTAGCCATTCACTCTGTGAGAGTAGGATGTGGCAGTCTGTTTCTGTAAAGATTTACAACTTTGGGAACTCTATGGGGCAGTTCTGCTTTGTCTTGTAGGGTCACTAAAAGTCTTGGCTAAAATGTACATTTTGGGTAGGCAATTTGATCTGCGAACGACTCCAACCAGGAAGAGCTTAATTCCATCTTACGCCTACTTTTAAGTGTTCAGATGCCAATTTTCCTAGAGTACCTTAAGTGACTCTGATGACTGAACCTGCCAGAGTTAAAAGCAGAATATATTTGATAGGGGGTTTTGGTCAGTGCAGGAAGAACAGAAACTCAACCTCAGGGACTTTTCTAGACACCTCCCTTAGTAACTGGTCGTGATGACAAACTCTTCGAGAGCATCACAAACAATCCTGTGAAGCTCTCCTATTTACAATAGTCCCCTCCCTGCTTCCCTAGGCCCTGCATGCATATGGCATGCTATCTAATGCAGAGCTGGCTTTAGTTGTGGTTGTGTGAGGAGATTCCTTTGTTCTCTGTGCCTTACATGGAGGTAGAACTTTGGATATTCATCATGGTATCATATCCATGGTTTCCTTCACCCAGGTGATCTATGTTTGTTTTGACTTGTTTTGACTCCTGTTTAAGACTTAATAGCCAGATTCAGATGAGGACGTGAGGAATGAGGGATATCATTGCTGATGTCAGATGGATTTTGGCTGAAAACAGAATACCAAAAAGATGTTTACCTGTGCTTTATTGACTATGTAAAGGCTTTTGATTATGACAAGCTATGGACAAAATTGCAGATAATGAATATTCCAGAACATTTAATTCATGAACAACCTGTACCTAGATGATGAGGCAGTTATTCGAGCAGAACAAAGAAACACCGAATGGTTTAAAATGAGGAAAAGTATGCACCAAGGTTGTATCCTTTCACCTTATTTACAACCGTACTTGCAACAGGTAAAGTGGATTTAAAATACTTACTGACAAAGATCATAGACCACAGTCTTCAGTATGAGTTGCAACTCAGTATAAAGAAAACAAAAATCCTCAGAGGTGGACCAATAAATATCATCACAATAAATCAAGAAAAAAATGACATTGTCAAAGATGTCCACTATCAACACTCATCGAAACAACAGAATGTATGTATCTATGTATTTCATAAGGTAAATCTGCTGTATAAGACCTCTTTAAAGTGTTCATGAGCAAAGATACCAGTCTGAGGACTAAGGTACTTAGCCAAGCCATTATATTTTCAATTGTCTCATTGTTGTTGTGTTTTCAAGGAATTGGATAGTGTTTCCAAGGAGCGCCTGGTGGTTTTGAACCACCAACCTTGTGATTAGCAGGTCAGTGCTTGTCCAACATTGCCATATGTAAAAGTTGGACAATGAATAAGGAAGGCCATAGAAGAATCGATGCATTTGGGTTACAGTGTTGGAGAAGAATATTGAAAGTACCATGGACTGCCAGAAGATCAAGCAAATCTGTATTGGAAGAAGTTTAGCCACAATGCTCTTTAGAAGCAAGGATGGCAAAAAGTTCATACTTTGGAGCAGTCCATAAAGTAGGGTGTCATCTTTAATCTCCATCAGTAAGTATTTTAAATCCTCTTCGCTTCCAGAAAGTAAAGTTGTATGTATCATCTGCTATCACAGGTTGTTAATGAGTCTTCCTTCAATCCTGATGCCATGTTCTTTTTCATTTAATCCAGCTTCTTGGATTATTTGCTCAGCATATGGACTGAATAAGTATGGTGTAAGGATACAACCATGGTACATAACTTTCCTGATTTTGACCCTTCAGTATTCCCATGTTTTGTTTGACTGTCTGCTTCTTGATCTCTATACAAATTCCTCATGAGACTAAATGTTCTGGTATACCCATTCTTCAAAATGTTATATATATTTGGTCATAATCCACACAGTCAAAAGTCTTTGCGTAGACAATAAAGCACAAGTAAACACTTTCTTAGTATTCTCTACTTTCAGCCAAGATCCGTCTGATATCATCAGTGTTATCCCTAACTCCATGTCCTGTTGAATCTGGTTTAAATTTCTGGCAGTTCCTTGTCAAGGTACTGTTTCAGCAATTTTTGAATTATCTTCAGGAAATTTTTACTAGCATGTGATATTAATTATATTGCTTGATGGTTTCTTCATTCCCTTGGGTCACCTCTCTTTGAAATGGGCACAAATAGAGTCTCTTCCAGCTGACCAGATAACTGTCTTCCAAATTTCTTGGCATAGATGAGTGAGTGCCTCCAGTGCTGCATCAGTTTGTTGAAAGATTCCTGGAGCCTTGCTTTTCACCAGTATCTTCAGTGTAGCTTGGAGTTCTTCATTAAGTACCATCAGCTCTTGCTCATATACTACCTCTTGAAATGGTTGAGCATCAACCGTTTCTTTTTGATGCAGTGACTCTGTATATTCTTTCCATCTTCTGGAAGGTGCTTTCTGCATCATTCAGTATTTTTCCCATGATGTTGCTGTTAAGTGGCATCGTGTTGGTTCTTACTCATAGTGACCCTAGGTAGAATTCTGAGGAGTGGCTAGTGGGTTTAAACAGACAACCTTGCAGTTCAAACTGACCTTGTGGTTCAATGTTTATCCTACACTGTCACTCCCAAGACTCCATAGAATCCTTCATTTTTGCAACCTGAGACCTGCATTTTTTCTTCAGTTCTTTCAGCTTGAGAAATACTGAGCCTGTTCTGCCCTTTTGATTTTCTACCTTGAGGTCCTTGAACTTTTCATTATAGTATTTCTCTGACTTCTTTGAAATCTTCTGTTCAACTCTTTCACTTCATCATTTCTTCCAGACACTTCTCTAAGCTCAAGAGCAGGATTTAGAGACTCTTCTGACATCCATTTTGCTCTTTTCTTTCTTTGCTATCTTTTAAATTACCTTTTGTTTTCTTCCTGTATGATGTTCTTGATGCTATACCATAACTCTTCAGGTCTTTGATCACTAGTGTCTAATGCATCAAATCTATTCTTTTTAAGATGGTCTCGAAATCCAGATAGGATATATTCAAAGTCCTATTTTGGCCTGTATGGACTTGTTTTAATTTTCTTCAGTTTCAGCTTGAACTTGCATAGAAGCAAGAGCTCCTGCTCTTGTTTTAGCTGATGATATTGAGTTTCTGCACAGTCTCTTCCCACAGATATAGTCAATTTTATTCCTTTGTATCCATCTGGTGATGTCCATTTGTATAGTTGCCTTTTATGTTGGGAAAAGGTATTTGCAGTGAATAAGCCATTGATCTTACAAAATTCTACCATTTGATCACCAGCATCATTTCTATTAGCCATATATTTTTTTTGTTTTCAACTTTCCCATTCCAATCACCAGTAATTTGAATGCTTCTTGATTGTACATTTTATCAATTTCAGACTGAAAACGTTGGTAGAATTCTTCAATTTCATCATCACTGGCTTTAGTGTTGATGTATAAATTTCAATAATATTGGTTTCAACTGGTCTTCCTTGTAGGCACATAATTATTATCCTATCACAGATGGCATTATACTTCAAGATAGGTCTTGAAATCTTCCTTTTGATGATGACTGTGATGTCCTCTTCAATTTGTCATTCCCGGCATATAAACCATGTGATTGTCTGATTCAACATGGCCAATGCCTGTCCATCTCAGTTCACTAATGCCAAGGATATTGATCTTTATGCATCCCATTTCATTTCGGACAACTTTGTATCTTCCTGGATTCACACTTTGTACATTCCATATTCTAATTAATGGATAATTTGCAGCTGTTTCTATTCATTTTGAGTTGTGCCCATCAGCAATTGAAGGTCCTGGTTCTAATAGCTTTGCTCCATTCACATCATTATGGCCAACTCTACTTTATGGAGGTAACTCTTGCCCAGTTGTATTTTGAGTGTATTTCAACCTGAGGGGTTCATCTTCTTTCACTATATCTGACAATATTCTGATTCTGTTCATATTGTTTTCATCTCTGGCACTATATTTGACAATGTTCCACTGCTATTCATAAGGTTTTCCATGGTTGTCTCTCCTTTTTCCTAGTCTGTCTTAGTCTGTAAGCAAAAATGAAATCTGTCCACCATGGGTGACCCTCCTGGTATTTAAAATGCTGGTGGCATAGCTCCCAGCATCACAGCAACATGCAAGTCACCATGGTATGACAGACTGATATATTAATGGTGCCTCACACTGCTGCAGAGAAGGGCACATTCCAAGTCCATGTGCCAAATGTCAGGCTTAAGGTTTCTCCTGACTTACCTAGCTGCAGGAGCTGATGAACTCAAGATCCATAGGTTGGATAGCAGGCTTCTGACTGCAGAGGCAAATGATCCAAATTCAGCAGGTAAGACAGCAAGCTACTGACAGGATTTGCAGGCAATATAGCAGGCCACTGACTCAAGTCCAAAGAAGTACACATTGGATGACAAGTCAGATGCAGGATTAAGGCCCAGAAAAAAAGCAAGCAAGCAATATTTTGGAGAGTCCAATATATTGGAAACATGGTTCCCCCCTAGAAAACGTCCTTTCAATTGACTGACTGCTTATAGCAGATCTCATTATGGAAGATTGTTATGACTTATCTGCCAAACCACTGAGAATCTTGACCAAGTTGAGCAAGCAAGTTGACACAAAACTTTAACTCTCACAAGGAACAGCATACGGCAGTTTTCCCTTCAGTCTACAGGGGATGTCCTCAGGCCAATAGCCTCCTATTTCTAGGTATTTCATTTTCTTTTCCCAGTGAATTTATGGCACTCAGAAAGAGCAGTGTCATGTCATTATTCTTATAATGATCCTCTCAAAAGCTTACACTTGCAGTTCAACTTCACTGAACGTGAACCAGGATGGGATACCAAACACATCTACAAGTATCCCATCCTAGTTCACCTCTAGTGAAGTTTTAGCAATGCCCAGTTACACTACTACATGTCAGGGGGCTTCACCACTAGTGATATATTAGTTATCTATTGCTGTACAACAACATTACCATTAATTTAGCAGTAAAAACAACACACATCTATTATCTCATATTTTCTGTGCACCAGGCATTGCTTAGCTTGGTCCTCTGTAAGGCTGCAATCCAAACCTTCAGCTGTCCATCTCATCTGAGACTCAATTGGGGAAAGAACCACTTTCAAATCTACATGGTTGCTGGCAGAATCCAGTTCCTTGCAGACAGCCAGATTGAAAATTTCAGTTCCTTGCTGTCTGATAGCCAAAGGCTACCCTCAGCTCCTAGCAAAGTGAGTGTCTCCATATGTTTGTTCACAACATAACATCTTACTTCTCCAAAGCCAGTAAGAGAGGGAAGGAGTTGTCCAAGAAAGTGAGAGTTATAATGTGCACGTGATCATGCACATCCTATCATTTTTGCCATGTTCAATTGGTTAGAGTGAAATATCAGTTCCTGTCCAACACAAAGAGAAAGAGTCACAAAAGGACAAGGATACCAGGATGTGAAATCCATCGAGGTCACCTTAGAAACTGATATGGTCCTCATTATCATCTGACTAATAGATGATCCAGCTCTTAAGTCACATTCCAGAATCTGCTTCTTCAGACAACTCCTGATACTAACTGGCAAATTGTTGGAAGTGGTCTACATCATGAATTAAATTTTGTCAACCCCAAAGTATGTGTCAATTTGGCTAGGCCAAGAATCTCCATATTGTGTGATTATCCTTCATTTCATGATGTGCTATAAATCCTAATCTCTGTCTCTGGTTAATAAGGCATGATTTGTTGTTAAGTGCCATAGAGTTTGTTCCAACTCATAGCAACCCTGATAACATGTCTGGAGTCTGAGAGATGATGTCTCACTATCTTGGCTTCTAAGGAGCATTCTGGCTGTACTTTTTTCAACACAGATTTGTTTGTTATTCTGAAAGTCCATGGTACCTTTAATATTCTTCTCAAACACCAAAACTCAAATGCATCAATTCTTCTGTGGTCTTTGTTATTCATTGTCCAACGTTCCCAAGCATATGAGGCCATTGAAAATATCATGGCTTGGATCAGGTACACTTTACTCCTCAAATTGACATCTTTGCTCTTCAAAACCTAGAGGTTTTCTATAGCCACCAGTCACTTGAGTAGAAACTACAACCTTGCAAGAATAATTTATTTTAGAAGGAAGCATGAAGCTGGTCTATATGAAATGTATGTTAAAGATATTCCAATTATTCAACTTCTCCAAGGTGCTATGTTGTGCCATCGGTTCAATTCCGAGGAGTGACTGGTAGGTTCGAACCACCGATCTTGCAGTTCAAACCAACCTTGCAGTTCAGGGATTATCCTACATTGCCACACCAGGAATTCTACATCACTTTATAATAGCAGCACTTAACAACAACAACAATTCTTTATTTCCCAGGGTTCTACAATTCGCTGCAATATCTCATAGAACTCACAGATTGTCAAGGAAATGGCTCATGAAGTTGTGGAGACTGTCAAGTCCCAAATCTGTAATTCAGACTTCATTTGGGAGGATTCTGCTTATCCACATGGTTGGAGAGGCTAAGGAACTCAAATCAACATGTCAGACCACAGGCTGTGATTCACAAATCTGTGAAACAGATGGATTAGGTCAACTAACAAGAACTGGAGGTCAGATGAAGAGGAGCCAGATGCAGGATCCAAAGCAAGAGAGAACTTTGTCAAGGCATTCCTATATTGGAAGTCAAAGAAAACTTGATCCGCACACTCTACTGGGGTGTGGACTCAAGATACATCCTACCTTAATTCTGCCTTGCTAACATAATGCTGTTGTTGTTAAGTGCTGTGGAGTCGATTCCTACCCATAGCGACCCTGTGTAAGGTTTCTGATGAGCAGCTGGTGAGCTTGAACCACTGACCATGCAGTTCAAACAGCATTCAGGCACATTAATCCACAGCGCCACACCAGGACTCCTGTTAACATAATTACTGTTGTTGTTGTGAAGTGCCTTGACCTTTCAGTTAGCATCCCAACATGTAACACACAGTATTACTAGGATTCCCTAACATAACACACACAACACATAACTCAGTCCAAAATGGGATCACAACCACAGGCATATTGTTGCTGCTCAGTGCCATTGAGTCCATTTCAACTCATAGCCACCCTGTATCCATACCAGGACCACAGGCATAGAGGCTAGGATTTACAATACATCACTGAATGGAGGACTATAGCTAGAAGTACTATATTAAACATTGCAAATCTGTATTGGCTACAACATATTACAATTTAGTCATCAGTTACAATCCTCAAAACCCACAGAACTAACAAATTTAAGCAATGTACTTGTGAAATAACAAATTACCCAATGGGAACAAGTATTGTCTTTGGATTCTGTTCTTGTAGCATGAGGGTGCAGTAGATAGGTGTTGCTGTTGTTAAATGCTGTTGAGTCAGTTCTGACCCATAAAAACCCTGTATAGTGTTTCCAAAGAGCGGCTGGTGAGTTTGAACTATCAACCTTGCAGTTCAAACCGATTTTGCAGCCCAGTGAATTAACCCACAGCGCCACACCAGAACTCCAGATTGGTATGAGTTGATGGAATTCTTTGTTAAAAACAATTAAAAAAAAAAACTTTTTTCAAACCTAAATATATGTAATTCAAACTGTATATAACTGTTACTTAGTTATTTTTGCTTCCTGTGCCAGAAGATTGTAACAGGCACCCCAAATAAGGGAACCTCACATAATTTTAATAATAGTTGTCTGACAGGTAGTGTGCTAAAAAAGTACTTCATAAGAATTCAGTGATGTAAGTTCTATTATAGCCCTTAGTTTATTGATGAGAGAATTTAGGATGAGAGAGGTTAAATGTTTTAAAAATAATTTTATATCTAGAGCCTGCAAGGTCACTGGTTCGAATCTACCAGTTGCTCCATGGGAAACAGTTGAGGCTTTCTGCTCCTGTAAAGATTTGGAAAGCCTTGAAAACCCTATAAAGGGTTGCTATGATTGGAACCGACTCGATGGCGCTCTACCACTACCACGTGAGTCAGAACAGACTCAATGACACTGAGCAATAACAACAATAATCCATTTAGAGTAATTTACATATATCCTAGTATTTGGATTTGCCCAACATTAATCCTCCAAGACTCATCTGTCACTTTGTTGTACTGTGGTGGCTGGTGTGTTGCTGTGATTCTGGAAGCTATGTCACAGGTTTTTAAAATACTAGCGGGGTTACCCATGGTGGACAGGTTTCAGCTGAGTTTCCAGACAAAAACAGACTAGGAAGAAGGATATGATCAGGAGCCAATGATACTGAAGGATGAAGTCCAAGGTGCATTGAAGGCATTGGTAAAGAACAAGGTTTCGGGAATTGATGGAACACAAATTGAAACCTTCCAATAAACTGATGCAGTACTGGAGGCACGAACTCTTCTATGTCAAGAAATTTGGAAGACAATTGCCTGGCCATCTGAGTTCAGGCAGAGATTCATATTTGTGCCCATTTCAAAAACAGGTAAGCCAAGTAAAATTATGCTAATTTTTTTGCTAATATAAAAACAGAAAATTTCCAGAGTTTCAAGCTCAATTCAGAAGAGGACATGGAACAAGGATTATGATTGCTGATATCAGATGGATCTTGGCTAAAAACAGAGCATATCAGAAAGATGTATACCTCTGCTTTATTGACTATGAAAAGGTTTTCAATTGTGTGGATCATGACAAGCTATGGACAACATTGTAGAGAATGAGTATTCTGGAACACTTAATTGTACGCATGAAGAACCTGTACATAAATCATGAAGAAGTTCGAACAGAACAAGAGAGCACTTTAAAATTAGTAAAGGTGTGTGCCAGGGTTATAGTCTATCACCTTACTTATTCAATCTGTATGCTGAGCAAATAATTCGAGAAGCTGGATTATATGAAGAAAAATGTGGCATCAGGATTGGAGGAATACTCATGAACAACCTGCGATATGTAGATGATAAAACTTTGCTGAAAATGAACCAGACTTAAAATACTTGCTGATGAAGATCAAAGGCCACAGCATTCTGTATGGGTGGCACCTCAGTGTAAAGAAAACTAAAATCCTCACCACTGGACCATAAGCAACATCCATATAAATGGAGAAAGATTAAATTTGTGAAAGACTTCATTTCGCTCAGATCAAGCATCAACACTCATGGAAGTAGCGGTCAAGAAATTAAACAATATAATTGCATTAGGCAAGTCTGCTGCACAAGACCTCTTTAAAGTGTTGAAGAGCAAACATGTCAGTTTGAGGAATAACGTGCTCTTGACCCAAGCCATGATAATTTTCAATAATCTCATATGCATTCGAAAGTTGGACAGTACATTAGGAAGACCACAGAAGAATAGATGCATTTGAGTTATGGTGTTGGAGGACAATATTGAAAGTACCTTGGACTGCCAAAAGAACTAACTAATACAACTTCCTATCTATGTTGGAAAAAGTACAGCTGGAATGCTCCTTGGAAACCAGTATGGCCAGACTTTGTCTTTCATACTTTGGACATATTGTCAGGAGGGACCAGTCCCTGGAGAAAGCTATCATGTTTGGTAACATGGAGGGGTGGAGAAAAAGAGGGTGGCCCCCAACAAGATGGATTGACCCAGTGGCTGTTAGGTTGGCTCAGGATGAGCCAGTGTTTCATTCTGTTGTGCAAGGGTCGCTAGGAGTCACTACTGACTCTATGGCACGTAACAACAACAACATACTTTTCATGACTTTCTGTATCATTTGTGAAGAAGCATCCTTTGGTCTAAATGCATTGTAACGATGAAAAAGATTTTTTTTTAATACTGAGATTTTCATTAAAATATACAAGCATTTACTAACTTGACATACTCCAAAATATATATTCATCAGTAAATATTTTAGAATAATAATTCAGAGATGAAAATGCCCATGTTTAAGTTATGTCCCCATAAACTAAATTTTATTTGTAGGAAAACTTGACATTATATTTTGTATCATTTAAAGCTAATATGGATAAAAAGAAGAAAACATTAACTCTTCATGCCTACAAATTACTGCACGTTCAGAAGGTAGTAAAAATTGTTAAGTGTCATCGAGTAGGTTCTGACTCATAGCGCCCCTGTATGGGCTTTCTGAGGAGCGTTTGATAAGTTTGAACTGCCTACCTTGAGATTCAAACTGACTTTTCCATCCAGTGCATATCCTATAACCCCAAGAGGTCATGATATTGGAAATGAGATGCGTGTGGGTGGGTTAAAGTGTAATGCTTATTGAAAAGAATTTCAAGTTGATTTTTTTTCTTTAATCAGAACTACTAAATATATGAAGTACATTTCATTTTAAAATACAATATCATATTAAGAATGCAGAAACTAGTGACCCTTAAAAAAACAAGGTCACTTAAAACTGAAGTGTTTATTCTCACTCTTCAAGCCTAAATTCTGCTGCCCCCCCCCCAAATGGTTCTATAAAGCTTGTTTTAACTACCAAGCTTGTTTTAAAATGCCCTCAGTTACCAATTTTGTTTCTAAATGCTCCAAACATTGTTTTATAAATGTACTTTTTACTTGGTCACAGCGGTGTTGATGTTCTTGATAATATACATGCTTCCTGTGTTTGCAATCTTGTAGCATTATTACAATACTAACCTTTCAAATGAAGCTAGTATCATCACTTTGTTCTTTCACACACACATTGTGGGTTCTAACACGATATTTACTCCAACAGTGCTGGTGGCTTCTGTTTCTTTCCCTTTCTTTTTTTAATACTCAGAGTGGAGCAATGTAAATGTGGGAACAGATCAGAAAACTGTAGTGCGAGGTTTGCGATGTCAAGTGGAAAAAACAACAGAATCTGTTTTCATAGGGTGAAAGATGAAGCCATAATTTTATTATATGATCACAGAAAAGAGATTCTTTTGAGAAATTAGCATGATCTCAAGCACAAAGACTGAAAAATACTATGCATGTGTTTTGCTAATAAAATGGACAAAGTCAAGATTTGCTTTAGTCGAATGCCAAATGATGGCGAATGTGCAGTGAACTCTTGTCTAGCCAGTTCTGACACACAACCCGCCTCCTCCCCACGGCTCTAGTCCTCCCTCCTAATACAAATGCACACGCAAGCACAGCCTGGTCAGAAGATAAAGCTAAGATGGCAGCGCGGAACGTACAGAACCTTGCTCAATGGGGCTGCAGAAATGCAAAGCCCCTCTGAATTCTTTCATTCTGCGTAGTTCATTGAATAACAGGAATCCTCATCCCTAAACCCCTCTGCTACCACAAACATTAGGGCAGCGTACGTCATTCTGTAGTAGTGCGCACCAGAGTGGAGGGAAGGATCGCTTGCCTTGCATATTACAAAAAACCCACATCTCCATGTGTAGCAGCTGCTCTGGTGACCCCCGCGACTTGCCTTAGGCTACACCCTTCCCTTCAAGTCCCCCTTGTCAGTAGAATTAAGAGTGACTCCAAACGTCCTTCCATCCTGACTGGTCTCCCATTCCCCGCCATCCCAGGGCAGCTTTCCAAGGTGCCCAGCTGCCAAGGCAGTAGCTGTAAGCAGTTGCAGCTATGGGAGATGGCACACTGCGGTGGCAGGAAGATGGGCAAAATACGCTGTACTGACTATCAATTTAGAGTAGAGCGACCGCTGCCGCTGCCGTGGAAGGAAACGCTGCCAACCGCAAGAGAAACGCCATCCTCGGTTACCTAAGTGAGCATGTGTACTAGTCTGCGCACGCCTAGTTGCTCTACTCAGCGACATCGGATTCCTTAGACAATCATCCAGTTACCGGATTTTGAGTGTATCCACAAGGTTCAGGAAGGGGCCTGTCTGGGACTGAAGGATACTATCAGGACTGAAACAAAATTAAGGAACGGGTTGGAGCAACCAAGAGTCCAGTGCAGCAGCACGAATGGTTTCCCACTAGAAACACTAAAGGGACGCTCATTGAATATACCACAACCTGAGCTTTTACTAGAAATGTTTTTCTTGCAAGTACCATTCATTCATTGATCTAAGCTAGATCCTGTGCCTCTTGTTGTTCATTAAGTGCCATCCGGTAGGTTTATACAGGGTTTCTGAGGAGCGGCTGGTGGGGTTGAACTGCCAACTTTGTGATTAGCAGTACAGTGCTTATTCTACAGCGTCACACTAAGACTCCTGTACTAGGCACTGGTAATGTCATGGGGAAACAGACACCATTACAAGCCTATATGGGGAAGTTTGGTGTGTATGTGTTTTTGTTTTTTGTTTTCTTTGTACTACGCTATATGGAGTCCTGGTGTGGCGCTGTGGGTTAATGCGCCAGACTGCAAAGTCGTTTGAACTGCAAGGTCGGCGGTTCAAGCTCACCAGCTGCTCCTCACAAACCCTATACAGGGTCGCTATGGGTTGGAATCGACTCGACGGCACTTCACAACAACAACAACCATTTGTACAAAGCCATATGCCAAGGTGGACCGTCATGTATACTTTGTCTTCCCACAATATCATGCAGTAACAGAAACTATTATTTTGAACATTATGTACAAGAGGAAGTCCTTGTTGGTGTTGCTTAATGCCCTGGAGTCAGTTCTGACCCATAGTGACCCAGCATAGGGTTTCCAAGGAGCGGCTGCTGGGTTTGAACCTCCAACCTTGTAGTTACAGTGGATTGAGGATTCTACAGTGCCACACTAGGAAATATGCTACTCTAAAGGAACTGCTAACCTGAAGGATGGAATCCATCCAGCATGGCTGGTGATCTGATTCCATTAAGATTATATCCAAGAAAACCATACGGAGTGGTTTTCCTCTGTGACATATGGAAAATAGCTTACAATACAGAAGAGAAAACTTGCCCAAAGAATTACAAATATTAAGTGTAGAGTCCGAATCTGAATCTATGTGTGTGGTTTCAAAACCCTTTCACTACTTTGCTGGCTCTTGCTACAATAATGCACCCCTGCAACACTTACCACATCACTCCGAGAATACAGCCTTCTCTTCTTCAGTGTCTTGTGTCCTAAAAGAGAAGCAGCGGACTACTAGCCCCAAGGATGGCAGTTCAAACCCATCAACATCTTGTCTGAAATACTATACTGGTTCACTATGAGTCAGAACTGATTTGATGGCATTTAACAACAAGTGTCTTGCCTCTCACCACAGAGGTTGGGGGCACTTCCTGTTCAGTTTTTAGGTTTGTAGCTGCTGTGCTGAAGCATCAGCCCAGGGATTTAGTCTAAAAAATACTTTCTGGATACCTACCATATGCAACAGCAGGATTCCTGGTGTGAGGCTGAAGGATCAACACAGGACTACAAGCCACAATGGCGACAGTTCACACCCACCAGCTGCTCCTCGGAAACCCTATACAGGGTGGCTATGAGTTGGAATTGACTGTATGGTACTTAACAACAATACTAGGGACGAGGAAGACAAAAAGATAGACAAGAAACTGAAGGAGCTTATAAGACCATTGAGAAAACAACACAAATATAAAATGTGCTTAAGGCTTCTAGAGGACTAAAATATTGATTCCTCATGTTTGGTGCTTTTGTCATTATTCACTCATCCTCCAACCTTAACTTGTTCTCACAATTCTACCTATCATTCAAAGCCTCAGAAAAAATGAATTCCTTTCACCTCACCTCCCTCCCAAAAGCTACAATTAAATGACTTTCCCACTCCTTGTTTGTACTTCTCAAAACACTAATTTTATTTTAATGAAAGATATTCAAAGAGGCACTGATACAAAAACCAGTAAGCAGATGACTGCTGTATTTGTTGCACTGTGGAGACTTGCCTACTGCTATGAGGCTGAAGGCTATTTCCATTGGTATGTCAACTACCAGCAGGGTCACCTACGGTGGACATATTTCAAATGAATTTTCAGACTTAGAAGACAGGCCTACTGGTCTACTTCCAAAAATTAGTCAGTGAAAACTTTATGGATCACAGCAGAAGAGTGCTTAACTCACTTGCTTTGACATGGCTTGAGGAGGGATAGATAGCTAGGAAGGACATCATTTTGGTAAAAGCAGAGAGCTAGCCAGGACAAGGGAGACTTTCAGTGAGATGGATTGGAACATGCTGGTGACTGTGAGAATGACACAGGATTGAGCAACACTTTATTTATAATGTCACCAGGAGTGGGAGTTGACTGGATGGAACTAACAATGAAGGATATGGGACTCAGAATGACAATACTTAGAATTATTATTATATCATTATGAATTAAGCAATTAGTTAAGCTAACCAAAGAAGTAAAACTTAGGAATCGTGATCACGCATTTGTGCGTATGTCTCTAGTTTTTGTTTTTAAAAAGGGGCTAGTAGAATGCCTTAAGGAGCTCTGATAGAGTAGTGGTTATGAATCAGGCTGCTAATCTCATGTCAGCAGTTTGAAACTACCAGCTGTTCCGCAGGAAAAAGACAAGACTTTCTGCTCCCTTAAAGATTTACAGCCTCGGAAACATTGTACAGGGTCGCTATGAGTAGGAACCGACTCCACGGCACATAACAACAACAACAGTAGAATGCCTTGGAACAGGTACTCAGAATATTAATTACACTTTTATATATAGCAATAAGATCTTTGTAGACCTGACATCTTCAGATGTTATACAGAATTAATCATAATACCATTTCGGGTTATATTCAAGAATCTTCTATCTCTGATAATGTAAGTGCAAGCAGAAAAAGATGAGACATTAAGTGGCACTGGACTGCTAACCACAAGGTTTGTTGTTGTTGTTGTTGTTGTTGTTAAATGCCATTGAGTCGATTCTGACCCATAGCGACCCTTGTATAGGGTTTCCGAGGAGCAGCTGGTGAGCTTAAACTGCCGACCTTGCAATTCAAACGGCGTTGCAGTCTGGCACATTAACCCACAGTACCAGAGTAGTTCAAACTTCTGTCACTCCTCAGGATAAGGATGAAGCTGTCTCCTGTAAAGATTTATAGTCTTGGAAACACGTATAGAGAGGTTCACTATGAGTTGGAGCAACTCCATGTCAGTGGGTTTGGTTTTGGGTATCAAGAGAAGGCAGTGGACCACAAGAATGAGTGAGGAGTTAACAAGGCTATGTTAGAATAATTTATTGCATTCTGATTTGTCTGTGATGTAAATATTAAGATAAAAAATTTAGGAATGAATCTAGCTTTAGAATACTTGCAAAACTGCACTGTGCTTTCCCAGAAAAAAAGTACAGTCGTTTACCAGCTGTTTTTGCAAGTCAAATCTTTTTTATACAGATTTAACTCCCAAATATATTGTCAAGTTTATTTAGATTTGGATCTATTTTGGATAGCTTTGAATTCTAATCTAACCAGTACTATTCACAGCAAATCTTCATGTTTGGGGAACAGTACCAGGGATACGTACTGCTCATTCTCCGACGACAGGCACATTCCTTCTTTCATTCTGGTACTAAGTTCTCCCACCTGATGGGAACCCATTACCTGAAGTTCAATAGCGCCTGTACAAAACTGACAGCTTCCCCAGCACTCTCCTTACGCTCTTTCGGGTTACCACCAAAACCCGGAGAAATGGATTTCTTTCAGATTCTGCACAACCCAACTGTCTCACACCCAAACCCTAGAGGCGGAGGGAGTGGTAGCGGGGGTGGGGGGGGGGGGGGGTGATGTTGGGGGGGCTAGGAGGAAAGGGGGGCTCGTGTGACTGAGCATGTGCAAGGAGTGGCGCATGCTCAGTGCAGCCAGCCGCTTCCCATTGCGGGTAGCCCAGGCGGTGGCAGCGGTGGTGGCGGCGGCAGCGGCGGCACCGCCTCCTCCTAACACGCCCGGGGTGGCGGGGTTAGATGAGCGGCCCCAGTAGCGGCGAGGGAGGTGCGGGGGGGAGGAGGAGAAGGAGAAGAAGGAGGAGAAGGTCGCTGTCTTTGTAGTCTCTCTGCTGCGGGAGTGGGAGGCCGCCGCCGGAGCCATCGTCGTTGGAAAAGGGCTGTGTGCGCGCGCGTGTCTGCCTGCCCGGCCCGCGGGGACGAGGCGGCGGCGGCGAGGATGATGATGTGCGCAGCGACTGCCTCCCCCGCCGCCGCCTCCTCGGGGCCCGGCGGGGACGGATTCTTCGCAGCCGCCACCATCTCTTCCTCCTCGGCGCCGGGGGCGCTGTTCATGCCGGTTCCCGAAGGCTCCGTGACCGCCGCGGGGCTAGGGCTGCCGGCCGCGGACTCCCGGGGTCACTACCAGCTGCTGCTGTCAGGCCGGGCCCTGGCCGATCGCTACCGGAGGATTTACACGACCGCGCTCAGTGACAGGGAGCAGGGCGGCGGCAGCGCTGGACACCCGGCCTCCAGGTGTGTCTCCGAGATGCCCTTCCTGCGGCATGCCGTGTATGCGTCCGCATGTGTGTCTGTGTGTACGTGCGTATTTACTGAGCAGTCTCGCACTGAGCGCTTTATGCTGGATGGTAGAGGCACTGACTGCGATAGGAGGAGGGTGCGGTGGTTGCAGTTTCTGCTCTAAGTGTGTGTGTGTGTGTGTGTCTATATGGCGGGGGTTTAGTGAGGGTGAAAGCGTAGCTTGAGAGTCTGGAAACGGGGATGGTGCGATGACACGTGTGTGTGCATGTGTGTTTGTGGCTAGATGGTAAGAGGGTAATTAATACACGAAGAGAAATTCCAAGAGTAGTGAGGAAGTGGCGTTTTCCAGTGTTTCTGCCGCAATGTTATTTGCACTGATCTTTCACCACCGTAACGCTTCCTCCTCCCGCCCTCCAGGACATTCATCCTCCCCTTTCCGCTGCTTAAAAAATATATGCATAATAATCTTTATCTAAAGGAGCAATGGCATAGGTTAAGGGTAGTGTCATATTTTTACGATGAGTTTCTAGAGTCAAGCTGTCATCTAGGCGTGAAGTTTCATTTTAAATGAATAAGGGATGCTGGTGGAGAGTTGTGTGGACGTGAAAGGTGTCTGATGGAGATTTTTGGAGCTGTACTTTGATAGCTGGGCCTTTAGTGTTTTCTAGAGACTGGCTGCAGCTGCTCATGTGTTCTAATGCCCCATCGGCCATTTCCCTTCATCTTCTGTTCAGTTTCCTATGTTACTTAAAGGGCTTGGCATAGAGGGGTTTTGTAGTGGAAAAAGGAAAGCCAAATGGGAAAACTATAAAATATGACAGCTGTATAGTGTTGAACTGCCACCAACTAAAAAAATTTGAGTAGCTCCTGGTCTTTTCCAATTAGATTCCATGCATCTGTAGCTTCCTTGATATGAGAAAGGTTAAGTCACTTTCATTTTCTTTTTCTTAAAATGTGGGTGCCTTTTTACTAAGCACTCTCCTATTGTTTTCTCTCCCATGTCCTTACATGCCACATACCCTGAAGGAGGGTGACTGACTTGTTTTACCAGCTTGGGTTTGACAGTCATAATTGGGAGTTGGCTGCATCTTTTTTTTTCCCACAGCATCTTGCAATACACACAAAAATGTAGAGTCAAATGAGTTAATGTATTTATTGAATGTGCAGTTGGTTAGTCAATAACCAGATGCCTTTTTCTCCCATTGTCAAAGGGGTGAGGCTGTAAGTCAGGTGTTTATAGTTTATCATTATGTACTATGGTTGGTGTAACTACCCTTTGCTGTCTTAAGTGTATGGCCAAAATGGCACAGGTCTATTATTTTATTTTTTGCCTTTGAAAATAGCACAAAACCTCATTAGAGAGCTTGGACTGATAATTAGGTATAATTTAGTTCTGTGAGCCTCTAAATTATGGCACCATGTATATCTCTAAAAACTTCTCTAAAAAGAATTTGAATTCATTTTATATGTTTGGACAATAATTTGTGATTGACATATGACTGTTTTAACTTTCTACTAAATCCATTGCTATTGAGTCGATACCAACTCTTTATACCTCATAAGCTGATAACTCCTTATACCTTAAAAGTCATTACCTTTTAGGACACAGTAGAACTGTCCCCTTGGATTTCCAAAGCTGTAAATTGTTATGTGGAAGCAGACTACCACATCTTTCTTCCATGGAGTGACTGGTGAGTTTGAACCACTGACATTTTGGTTATCAGCTGAGTGGTTGGCCACTGTACTACTCGTTGTTGTTGTTAAGTACCATGGAGTCGGTTCCAACTCACAGCGATCCTGCCCAGGGTTTCTGAGGCTATAAATCTTTACCGGAGCAGAACACCTCATCTTTCTCCCGTGGAACCGCTGGTAGTTTCGAGCTGCTGACCTTGAGGTTGGCAGCCCGACTTGTAACCACTACGCTACTGTACCACTGTTGTTTTTAAGTGCTGTCGAGTCAGTTCCGACCCATAGCGACCCTGTATAGGGTTTCCAAGGAGATGCTGGTGAGCTTGAACCGCCGACCTTGCAGTTCACACAGCTTTGCAGTCTGGTACATTAACTCACAGCGCCACACCAGGAACTCCAGGCTTTTTATTTCTATGTGTTAAGTGCCATCGAGTCAGGTCTGACTCATAACAACTCTATATAGGGTTTCCAAGGAGTGGCTGGTGGGCTCAAACTGACCTTTGCAGTTAGCAGTCCAGTGCTCATTCTGCAGCACCATAGCAGGTTCCTTCCTACTATGTATATAATAATAAGAATTTTATGACTCTACAACTGAATCTCAGATTGAGATAAAGTAATATAATTAATCATATGCATAAACTTTGTGAATGAATTTCTAGTCTTTGACCTGTTTTTAACCAGCTGTCAATGAAAAGTAATGAACAATTAGTTCAAGTATTTCATGAAATGCTTGTGGAAACCAGCCTCAAGTTATATGCTACTGCTTTTTCGGAACATTGTTGCTTATTATAGTTCACATTTTTTTCTGCTTTATAACCTGTAACTTCTCTTTATTGAGGATTAAGATTTCAATCACTTTTTTATTGAAGATGATGGAGAAAGTAGAGCTTGGATTTAGGTTTGAATGAATAGATAATCACGTGTATAGAGGCACTGGTTGAAGTTGCAGATGAGAATGGGATCGTGCAGAGACAGAATGGAGCAAGACTAGGGGGATGAAGTCCAAGGGTGTGAGTATCAAGTAGGAATGAAGTCCTGGAAGAAAGGAGACAATACAGGAAGCTGAAAAAGGAGATAGGAGAACTAGGAAACAGCATTGCTGGGCTGAAGAAAGTAGATTGCAAAATCCACAAAAGTGTTAATTGCTGAATAATTGTTGTTGTTAAGTGCCTCGCATGAGAACAATTTCCAGGTCACTGGTAACCTTGGAGGAAATAGTCATAGTAGAGGGATATGGTGAGGAATAAATGGGAGGTATTGCCAGGAGTCCTGGTGTGGCGCTGTGAGTTAATGCGCCAGACTGCAAAGCCGTTTGAACTACAAGCTTGGTGGTTCAAGCTCACCAGTCACTCCTTGGAAACCCTACGCAGGGTTACTATGGGTCGGAACCGACTTGACGGCACTTAACAACTACAACAATTGCTCTGGTAGCGTGGTGGTTATAAGTTGGGCTGCTAATCTCACAGTCAGCAGTTGGAAACTACAAGTTGTTCTGTGGTAGAAAGATGAGGCTTTCTGCTCCCGTAAAGATACACAGCCTCAGAAATCCTATACAGGGTCATCACTACCACCACCACCACCATTGAGGAATGCAAGAATATTTGAATATGGGAGGAGGAAGGGTGGTGAGCATTCAGTAACTGAGAAAAAAACAACAACAAAAACAAAACTGCAAAGCCACTTTTGTCTAGTCCATTCTGATTCATAGCATCCCTACAGGATAGAGATAATTGCTCCGAAGGGTGTCAGAAGCTGTCAATCTGAAAGCCTGCCACCTCATCTTTCTTGTGTAGAGCTAGTGACTGGTGAGTTGGGTTTTTTAGTTAACATCGCAGTGCTTAACCCACTGTGTCATGAAGGCTCCTTGTAGTGAGAGGGAGTGATTAAAGATACTAAAGAGAGAAAGAGAGAAAAATGAATGAATAAATAATTGATGAGAAGAGGTCAAAGGAAGACCTCAAGGGCAGGTGTAAGACTACAGGTTGTGTGGACATTAACCATTGAAAGAAGTTAGGGAAGGAGATAACCTGTAAATTTAGGGAGTTCCTGAAAATAAGGACCATATTCTACTCATTTTGGTAATCTCAGTGTTTAGCAAAAATTTTAGCATTCATTCTGAAAATGTCAAGTGCCTATACTATGTGCCAGAGTTCTGGTGTGGTTGGTGTTGTAGGATTAGCATTGGACTGCAAGGTTGGTTTGAACTGCAAGGTTAGGGGTTCAAACCCACCAGCTGTTCCTCAGAAACCTTACACAGGGTCACTATGAGTGGGAACCAACTTGATGGCACTTAACAACAACAACAACATACTATGTGGCAGGGAGCATGGTGCTGGTTCAAGCCCCTTCCACAAAGATTTACAGCCTTGGAAACCCTGCACAGCGTTGCTATGAGTTGGAACCAACTCAGCAACACTTAACAGCAACATACTACGTGTCAGGCATCCCAGAGTGTGCAGACTCTATGCTTAGCTGCTAATACAGGAGTGGGAATCTTTTCTGCCAAAATTTATAACATTCACTACCATACAAAATTATCAACTTAAAAATTATCTTGCAAAATTTGGTCAAACATTTAATTAACTCACCCCTAATGTGTCCTGAAAGGAGCTCTGGTAGCGTAGTGGTTACGAATCGGGCTGCTAACCTCAAGGTTGGCAGTTCAAAACTACCAGCTGTTCTGCAGGAGAAAGATGAGACGTTCTGCTCCCATAAAGATTTACAGCCTCGAAAACCCTATGCAGGGTCACTATGAGTCGGACCCGACTCCACGGTACTTAACAACAACAACAACAACAACAACAACAACGTGTCCTAAGGAGCTCTCTTAGTGTAGTGGTTACGAATCAGTCTGCTAATCTCACGGTCAGCAGTTTAAAACTACCAGCTGTTCCGTGGGAGAAAGATGAGGCTTTCTGCTCCCGTAAAGATTTACAGCCTTGGAAATGCTGTACAGGGTTGCTATGAGTTGGAACCGACTCTGTGGCACATAACAACAACAGCAACAATGTGTCTGGGGGAGTCCTGGTGTGGCGCTGTGGGTTAATGCGTCAGACTGCAAAGCTGTTTGAACTGCAGGGTTGATGGTTCAAGCTCACCAGCTGCTCCTTGGAAATGCTACACAGGGTCGCTATGGGTCGGAGCTGACTCGATGTCACTTAACAACAACAACATTATGTTCTGGGGTGACGCTGCAGGATAATGCACTGCATTGCAAGGTCAATTTGAGCTGTAAGGTTGGTGGTTGAAACCTACCAGCTGCTCTCAGAAACCCTATTGAGAGTCATTATGAGTCAGAACTGACTAGACAGCACTTAACAACAACAATAATGTGATTGCTGGAGTCCTGGTGTGGCTCTGTGGGTTAATGACCTGGGCTGCAAGGTTGATTTGAACTGCAAGGTCGGTGGTTCAGGTTCCTCGGAAACCCAGTACAGGGTCGATATGGGTCAGAACTGACTCAACGGCACTTAACAACAAAAACAACAACAACATCTGGCCTACAGGTTGGATGTTCCCATCCCTGTGCTAACAGAAATGTTGCCAGTTCGAGCCTGTGTAGATGCATCTAGGAATAAAGGTGTGGCCATCTACTTCCAAAAAACCAGCCATATTGAACCCTGTGGAGCATAGATTTCCTCTAACACATGAGATTGCTATGAGTTGGGGTGACTGTGGCATTAAAAACATTTTTTAATGTGCCTTGTGTTGTTTTAAGTGCTAAGGATGTAGTGGGCTAGATAAACAGCTCTCTAATCTCTTCAAACTTCTACTCAAACCACCAACCAGACAAGTATGCAGAAATAGACAACTGATAAGTAAACAGATGAGATCACTTCAAGTAGACACAAAGTAGATATGAAGAATGTAAAACTGATTTTATGTGCTAGAATGATTTGCAGTGATACTATTTTAGATAGGGTAGAAAGAAAAGTTATCATTGGAAATTGACATTTACATTGAAACATAATGACTTGAAAGAGGCAGATTTAGAAAAAGATTATTTTAGGAAACTATAAAGGCTCTGAGGTGGGAACAACCTTGTGTTCAGGGAACAAAAACAAAGCAAATGAGTTATCAGTCAATGTTGAATGAATTAACATAATAGATTATGTCTTGAATGTAAGTTAGAGAAATTGAGGGATTCAAGTACTAATGGAATCACTTTGATGGCATTCTAATGAAATAGTTAAGAACTTGGACTCTGAAGTTAGCCTGGTTTTAAATTTTGGCTTTGCTGTTGCAAATGAAAGATGAAGCTTTCTGCTTCCCAAACGATTTAAAGCCTCGGAAACCCTATACAGGGTCACTATGAGTCGGAACAAACTCGATGGCACTACACAGACTTTTTAGCTGTGTGACCTTGAGTGCATTGCTTATCTTCTGTGTGTCTCAGTGTTCTTATATGAGTATGTAGAATGGGGCTAATTATAATAGACATGGTTTTGTAGGTTTTAAGTGAACTAATATGGCAAGCGCCTGGCACATTAAGTGTTACATATTGTTGTTATTGTTTTCTGCTGAGAGTGAAGGAATAGATAAGATTTGGGAACTTACAGATAAGGCAAGGATCATATCTTACTCCCCCGCACCCTCCTCCTTTTTTTTTTTTTGGTCTCATTAACTGTGTTGAATGTGAATGAATAACTTATTTGTTGTTGTTGTTGTTAAGTGCCTTCGAGTCGGTTCCGACCCATAGCGACCCTGTACAGGGTTTCCGAGGGTGTAAATCCTTACGGGAGTAGAAAGCCTCATCTTTCTCCCGCGGAGCAGCTGGTAGTTTCGAACTGCTGACCTTAAGGTTCGCAGCCCGATTCGTAACCACTACGCTACCAGAGCTCCTTGAATAACTTATTTAGTACTGAATAAATACCTTTTTGTAGGAATGAGATTGATCAAGATTGGAATATTTGCTTGAAGGAAAGGTACTGGAAAAGGAATGAGTAAAGGAATTTTCTGTCAGTTCTGAGTGTGCTTGAATGGCTGTATTGCATTACATTTGGGAAGCCCCATACCACAGTGGATAAATGTTAGGGCTCTAAAGACTGACTGCCTAAGCTCAAATCCAGGTTGTACCTTTTGGGCAAGTCCATTTTTCTTGGATTGTTTCTTTACTTGTAATCTTGTTAGGATTATTGAAAGGACATGCTGCCTATGCTTGCTAGGTGCCTAGTTGTTGTTATTATTAATAAAAGCACATATTTAAAATTCCGATCAGCATGGTATTTTATTTTTTTCTGCTCAAAAGAGAAACGGAGAAAACTGCCAGTTGAGATGATTCAGGGCTGAAGTATTACTGGAACGCAAAGGAAAAAAAAAAAAAAAAAAGAAAGGTTTTTGGTGACAATGAATGACCATATGGTAAAAAGGAAAGTGATGCCTGGAGGGAACTGATAGACTGGAAGATACAGAGGACTCAGGGTATTTGGGTCATGAAGTGGAAGAAGAACAAGTTAGTGGAAACAATAGAGGAGATTGTGGTGAAACTGGGAATGGTGTTTCTTCTCTAAGCTAAACCCATTTAGTTCCGTCAGCTGCTTTATCTCTTTCATGTTAGAAATAGTAAATGAACATATCTCTCAGATGTATTGGGTTTTGGTTGTAAGAGGTTAACGAATCCAACAAACATCTAGGGATAACTTCTTGGTCTTAGCATTAGCCCTATAAAGATTTATAAAACAGTTCCTACACTTGAGTTTATTGCTTAATTAGGGGTGAAAGATACAAGGGAAGATACTTATGGAAATATTTAATGTGATCAACAGAGCAAGCATAGTTTATTATAACAAAGGGATGGCACTTGGGCCAGTGCAAAAACACAAGCAAAGGAGTGAAAGTACAGTTCCCATGCAGATAGCGCTAAGGGTTCCTTTCCACAGAGCATAGTGTCATGAGGGAGAGAGTGTAAATTCCTTTCTGGAAATGGAGGTTTTGGCCACACAGGGCAGGGCACCTTGAATAGCAAGATAAGAAATAGATTTTATTTATGAACACTGATGAACCATTGACAGTTTTGAGAAGTGGAGGGACATTACTGTGAGAATCTTTGAAAATGGTGTTCAGTTGAATTTGTGAATAGTAATTTTTTTCATGTAGTGAAACAAAGGTTCAACTCTCCAGTTGCTCCTCCGAAATCCTATCCAGGGGTCAATGTGTGTCAGAACCAACTCAACACCACTTAACAATTACATCTGTGGAATACTAAGAAACATTGCTAAGTGCCTAGGTGTTGTTGTTATTATTAATAGAAGCACATATTTTAAATTATTGCCTTCGCATGTAAAGCACATGCGAAGGCAAAAACTGATCTTTGTTTTTGTGCATACTGGTAGTAGAAATGTGAAGAGAATTGGTTTCCTAGCTCAAATTAAGAGAAAATATTGCCTGTGGGCTTAACAAGAAAATAAAAAATTTAATTTAAAAATAATTTTGCATTTTATGATGTTGTTGTTGTTATGTGCCATGGATTCAGTTCTGACTCATAGTGACCCTGTACAAGGTTTCCAAGGCTGCAAATCTTTACAGGAGCAGAAAGCCTCATCTTTGTCCTGCAGAATAGCTGGTAGCTTCAAACTGTTGACCTTGAGGTTCGCAGCCCAATTCGTAACCACTATGCTACCAGATGATACCTGTTAAAAAAGTTAGCAGGATAGCCGTATTATAAAAATCTGCCATAGGTTAACCGTTTTCTTTCTCTAGGGGAGGGCAGGTTAATTGAAATTTAATTTACATATAATAAACAAATCCTTTTTAAATGGTCTTTTTGATGATGCTTACAGCCATTCCCAGTCTTATAACAATAGAACATTTCACCACTCCCAAAAGTTCCTCCATATCCCTCCGCAACTAGCCCTCTCTTCCTACTCCTAAACCTTGGCTATCTCTAGTATTTTACCTTTTCCTAAGGGCAGGGCTCCAGATAGTGTTCATTTCTATAGCTTCTGTCTCCTCTATTTCCTATAAAAGTAAGTTAAGTCTTACAGCTTTATTAGATTTTGGTTAAACATTTTTTAGCAAGAATATTTTGTATAGTAGTGCTGAGCTCTAGGTGTGTCTAGTGTTGAGAACTACATATGTATTGCATCCCATCAGGTGATTTTCAGGTTGTCTCACTGTTTATGTTGCTGTGGTTAAGGTGGAACCCACCAGATTACTCTTTTGAAAATGTATGATTTGTTTTTTTCATTTGTGATAGGCAAGTAATGATGGGGTGTAATAGCTTTGACATACTTAGCATATCTTTCATCTAATGGCTTTATTATTCTTTGATAATCCTTGTCTGAGTCAGTAATTTTATGAAGGGATTCACACTGGTGATTTATAATTCATTTATGCCTTGAATACTTAGTAGCTAGTGTTCTTCTGCAAAGAAGAGTTTTCCTTCATTAACTGGCAATGACTTGCTATTGTTGTTGTGTGCATTAGAGTAGTGTTTGACTCATAGGGACCGTATAGTACAGAGTAGAACTGCCCCATAGGGTTTTCTAGGCTGTAAATCATTGTAGAAGAATTATCACCAGGTCTTTTCTCCAACAGAACCACTGGTGGGTTCAAACTACTGACCTGTCAGCCACCAAACACTTAATCATTGCTCTAATAGGGCTCCTTTAGTGAACTAGAATTCCTAAAAAAGCAGGGTAAATGCTTCATCCTTTCTCCTCATTAACTAAATTAGTGAAGTAGTCCAGTGTTGGTGTCGTGGATGCTGTGGTTTGCCACCTAGTTCCCCATTCAGGGACACGTTTCTCTAGCAACTGGGAGTGCTAGTAGCTAAAACTTAATACAGCTGAGTCCCTCTCCAGGAATTGCCCTCAGCCAACAGAGCTGCCTCCCCCAAAGTGCATTGAGGTACACCCCAACTCCAGAGCTCCCCATGTCTTTGGCTAAGGCCTTCTTGTGACTGTACTGCAATTCAACGCCTTTCTTTGTTCAGTATACTTTTCTCACTGGTTGTTGAGTCATAGGACAGTGCCCAGTTAACTTCTGGTGTGCAGATGTCCATTTCAGAGTGTTTCCTGGGAGAACCCCATCCAAGACACTTGTGCCAGGAGTGATCTGAGGAGTAGACATTACAGTACGATTTTAGAGCTGGGTTATCTGCTGGCTGACTGGCAGTGAGAAGCCATTACTGGAGAGAGGTGGAGCATTGGTAACCTCTGGCATGCATTGCAGTTTTGCAACTGTCTAAACTTTGGGTGAATTGGAATGGGAATCTGTAGAAAGGAATATACCAGTGGGTCTAGTATTTTAAACTCTTGAGAGGTTCAGGAAAATTATAAAGACAGTGTATGATTATTTTTGAGTAAAAGACAATGAAAGGTTGGTTGTGGTTATGTGCCGTGGAGTCGGTTCTGACTCATAGCGACCCCGTACAGGGTTTCCGAGACTAAATCTTTACGGGAGCAGAAAGCCTCATCTTTCTCCCGCAGAACAGCTGATAGTTTCGAACTGCTGACCTTGTGGTTCGCAGCCCGATTCGCAACCACTACGCTAAAGGTAATTAATTGGGACAAATGTGAAAGTCAGATGCTTTCTTTGTTGTTAAAGTGCCATCCAATTGGTTTAGACTCATAGAGAAACCTGTATAGGGTTTCTTGAGGAGCTGCTGATGTCTTTGAACCTTGCAGTTAGCAGTCCAGTGCTTATCCTACAGCAGTGTTGTTGTTAAGTTCTGTGTAGTCGATTCTGACTCATAGCTAACCTGCATAGGGTTCCCAAGGAGCAGCTGGTGGATTTGAACTGCCAACCTTGTGGTTCACAGTTCAGTGCTGATTGTGCAGCGCCATACCAGGTATCTTACAGCAATGTTGTTGTTATTAAGTGCTGTCTAGTTGGTTTCAACCCATAGTGACCCTGTGTAGGGTTTCTGAGCTTAAACTGCCAACCTTGCGGTTCAAACCGACTTTGCAATCCAGTGCCACACCAGGACTCCAGCAATAGGAGGACAGGAAAAGCTAAAAGGATCAGCACCAAAACTTCATTTTAAGGATAGCAGATATTCAGAGCATGTTACATTCTAAGTAAATTAGCTTGCCATGGTCAGTGCTGTGGTTGGAAAGAAATGAGATCCTACTTCTTAAGATAGCCCATCATGAATTTATGAACTTGAAAATCTTGAAATCCCAGATTCTCTTGAACCCTCTGGGTTTGCAGATGTGACCACTGGTCCTGCAGAGAGGGTAATTCCCTCACCCCTCCCTTCTCTTACTTGCTTGAAGACTAACCAGAGTCTCTGCCTTGAAAGGCAACGTATTTGCTGTCCTTCCTTCCCTTACTACCAGCGGCTACCACTAGACCAATAACTAGAGAGATATAAATCATCCAAAGACTCCCAGGAAGGAGGTGCTGGACTTATCATGTGTTCTGAGTATGAGTTTGCCATTCCACTTTGTACAGGCTCATTCACCACTTCTATTTAAGGACTTACAGAGTATTTGATTCACAAACACTGGGTCTCATGTAACTGTGTATCTGACTTAGAGACCTACTTTCTAGTCAAAGGGGTCATCAGATCTTGTCCCATCTAGAAGCTGCTGACCTGATAGAGCATTAGAACAGTCTGTGAACTTGTAATCGGTGATGATGCACTGGAGACCGGAGATCATACTCTATAAGGACACTCTGTATGACTTACAGTGGAGGTCAGACTGGCATGTGGTGACGACCTAGGGAATCACTATCTGTGTAGCTCTGAGCACTATGTGGTAAATGGTCCTAATTCTCAAAGGGGAAACATTTCCAACAGAAGTTAGAGCAAGAGCTTGTTATACTTTTAGGTGCAACTGCCTCTGAATTTGGGAATTAATCTTTTTCCAAGGAAAGGAGGTACCATTTTGCCAACAATAATTTACCCCATCATCTGGAAGAGATAAGACTATTATTACCTATAGAGGGTGGAGGTTTGGCACATAGGTGATCTACTGGGCATCCCTTAGTACTTCTTTATCCAATTTCAACAGTAAATGGATATGAGAAAAAACACATTATTACCTGACTAGGTCAGCTACTTGGACTATCTGAAATGCTAGCCAATGATGGTAGAAATCTAGAACAGGAAGTAGAGAAGAGGGTGTCAGTACCATTTTTGGCCTTGAAACCTTCTGCAGTGGTGAAGGCTATAGTTTCTCCCTCTCCCACTTTTGTTTCTCTTGAAAGTTTCATCAGGAAATGAGACCAGTCAGAATTCTAGAAGGGATATTTCCAGAATTTGTATGGCAAAAGTGAATCCTAGTGGTGTAATGGGTGACTAGAGAATGCTGTGGTGTGAAACCCACATTCCTTGTTTAGGACTGAAGTGCTGTTTCCTTAGCCCCTGGGAGGATTTGTTGGCTTCTGTTTCCTCAGTTCTTCTTGGGAAATTGCCCTTTTTTGAAGAGAACTACCTTGCTCTAGATCATTCCCCATTCTTGGAGGCAGGTCGTGTACATTGGTTGAGGGCAGCATATAAAAGCCCTTTTCCTCAAGGTTGTGTCATCCCACCTTTAGAGCACTCTGTGCCTAAGTTCATTCCTTTCTCTGCCCAGTCCTAGTTCCTTCTCTCCCCTGCCATTTTGGATTCCCAGGGCACTTCCCAATAAATATCCCACATTAGCTCGCGGATGTCAAATTTTGTGTTCTAGGGGAACAGACCTAAGATAGTCTCTCATTCTCTTTCCCATCGCTTCCTTTTTTTATGATCTCACATCTCTTTTTTTTCCATTCTCTTAGTTTCTTTGAGTGTCTCCATGGGTTTCAACAGCTTTTATTTATTCACTGTTTAAAACCAAGTAGTCATTCATTTTTATTCCCAAACTGTCTTGCAAATGGCCAGTAATGAGTCTCTTCAGGCTGTTTTCTGTATCTTTTTTTCATGTCCCCATTAGTCTCTTACTTCATTGCATCTGGTTCAAACTGTCCTAAGCTCACAGTATATTTTTTCTGTTCTATCCATGGAGTCCTGGTGTGGCGCTGTGGGCTAATGCATCAGACTGCAAAGTCATTTGCACTGCAAGGTCGGTGGTTCAAGCTCACCAACTGCTCCTTGGAAACCCTATACAGGGTCGCTATAGGTTGTAATCAACTGGATGGCACTTAACAACAACATCCATGAAATCAGCTGTTTACCTTTTAGAAAGAAATGGTATTACAAATGAGTAGCTGTGCCTGGTGTTGTTGGTTGCCCTTAAATCAGCTTTGAATCATAGTGAACCCATTCATATACAACACAGTGTACCACTGCCAGGTCCTGCCAAGCCATCTTCACAACTGTTGGTACGTTTGAACTCACTGTTACAGTCACTGTGTCAGTCCATTTTATTGAGTGTCTTCCTCTTTTTCTCTGACATTCCACTTTACTAAGCCTGATATCCTTTTCCAGGGACTGATCCTTCCTGATAGCATGTCCAAAGTATGTAAGACAAAGTCTCACAATCCTTGCTTCTAAGGAGCATTCTGGCTGTACTTCTAAGACACGCCTGTTTATTCTCCTTCGTGGTACAGAAGGTGATTGAAAATGCCATGACTTGGGTCAGGTGCACCTTAGTTCTCAAAGTGACATCTTTACTTTCGCAGCAGTTTTGCCCAATGCAATAAGTCGTTTGGTTTCTTGATTGTTGTTTCCAAGATAATTGATTTCTGGATCCAAGTAAAATGAAATCCTTAACAACTTCAGACTTTTCTCCATGTATCCTATTTTGTCTGTAGTCCAATTGTGAGTATTTTTGTTTTGTTTACATTGAGATGTAATCCATACTGAAGGTTGTATTCTTTGATCTTCAGCAAGTGCTTCAAGTCTTTGTCCCTTTCACCCAGCAAGGTTGTGCCATCTGTATATGACAGGTTGTTAATAAGCCTTCCTCCACTCCTGATGCTAGGTTCCAGCTTCTGGGATCATTTGCTCAGCATACAGATTGAATAAGTATGGTCAAAGGATACAGCCCTGATCTACACGTTTCCTGATTTTAAACCACATAGTATCCACTTTCTTCAGTTTGAATGACTGTTACTTGGTCTGTTTACAAGTTCTGCATGAGCACAGTTAAGTGTTCTCGAATTCCCGTTCTTCACCATGTTACCTATAGTTTGTTATGATTTATACAGTCTAATGCCTTTGTGTAGTCAAAATACAAGCAGAAATTTTTGTGGTACTTTCTGCTTTCAGCCAAGATCCATCTGACATCAGCAGTAATATTCCTCCTTTCATGTCTTCTTCTGAATCCACCTTAAACTACTGGCAGCTCTCTGTTGATATACTGCTGCATCAGTTTAAAAATTATCTTCAGTAAAGTTTTATGTGCGTGTCGTATTAATGATATTGTTTGATGATTTCTGCATTCTGTGGGTTTACCTTTCTTTGGAATGGGTCTCTTCCCATCAGTTTAAAATTTGTCTTTTAAATTTGTTGGCATGAATGAGTGCCTCCAGCACTGCATCAGTTTGTTGAAAGATTTTAGTTTGTGTTCCATCAATTTCTGGAATCTTGCTTTTTGTCTATGCCGTCAGTGCAACTTAGATTACATTTAATATCATTGGCTCTTGATCATCGTAGGCTATTTCTTGAAATGGTTAAATATCAATCATGTCTTTTTGGTACAGTGACTTTGTGTATTCCTTCCATCTTCTTTTGATGCTTCCCACATCGTTCTATATATGGTTCATAGAATCCTTCAATAATACGAAGCGGAGTTTTGAATTTTTTCTTCAGTTCTTTCAGCTGAAGAAATGCTGTGCCCTAGGTGTGTTCGTTTCCACTGGATGAGTGTTGTTTGTATTCTATTTCAAGGACAGCTAGGAAGTACATTAAATATAAATCATAAGTTCACAGTTACTTTTCAGGTTTAACTGGTGGTTTTTCTTAAATTCACCTTTGATTTTTTAATTTGTACTGTGTTTATCTGACACTGAAAATTGTAGATCCAAGTAGCAGTAACATTAGTTTATTTTCTTTAACTGGATAGTGTCTATGTTTTATTGTATATATTAAACCAGTGAAAATAAAACTAAGGCGGCTTGATGGTATATTGATTAAGAGGTCAGCTGCTCACTGAAAGGTGGGCAGCTCCAATCCAGTAGGTACTCCATAGGAGAAGGGTAGGCTAGTCTGCTTCTGTAAAGATACACAGCCTTAGAAACCCTATGAGGCAATTCTTTTCTGTCCTGCCTGTAGGGTTGGTGTGAATTGACTAAAAGGCAATGGGAAACTGGGGAACAATAAAAATGTTAAGTGAAATTTAAGTTCTTGTAAATTTTTTTACAGTTCTTGTTTTCCTTACAACATGGCTCACAGTGTTTGATGTTATCATTCTTTGACCATCTAGAAAGTTAACAAAATGCCTTGAGCTTCCCTCCAAACTGTTGCTATAACTTGCTCTTGATCAGTCTGCTTTTGCTTTGACTGGACCACTTCCATATCTTCGTTTTTAGTTTGTTTTATAGCAAAGCCATGTTTCATCTCCTGTTAAAATTCTTCCAGAAAATGCTTCAGGATTTTGAGCCCACTTGTGAAAAATTTCCATGGAAAGCTCTGCTCTTGTCTGAAGCTAATTTGGGCAGAGCAGTTTTAAGAAAAAAATTTGGTCAACTTTAATTTTTCAATCAGAATTGGGTAAGCTGCATCAGTGGAGATGTCTGTGGTGTAAGCTCTTGATTTTGCTGTTGTCAGTTTTCCTCACTTAAGGCCGAAACAAAATGACTTCCAAATATTGATGTGGATGGATTGCCATTGAGAGTTTCACATTAAACATCATCTTGTCCCTTCTTAAAACAAGTTATTTGTAAACTGCTTTGGGGCATTGTTCCCAGAAACTTTTTGTAAAGTGTCAGTAACTTTACCATTTTTCCACGCTAGTTTCACCATAAATTGGATGCTTCAATTTTAGCAGAATTCACTTTGCTCTGATTGTTGTTAAGTGTCCTTGAGTCAGTTCTGACTCATAGTGACCTTGTATAGGGCTTCCAAGGAATGGCCAACCTTGTGGTTCCAACTGACCTTGAAGTCTAGTGCATTATCTTACAGCACCACACCAGGATTCTTGCTCTGATTTTTATTGTTGTTATGTGCCGTGGAGTTGGTTCCGACTCATAGCAACCTTATACAGGGTTTCCGAGGCTGTAAATCTTTACGGGAGCAGAAAGCCTCATTTTTCTCCCGTGGAACAGTTGGTAGTTTCGAACTGCTGACCTTGCAGTGTGCAGCCTGATTCGTAACCACTACGCTTCCGAGCTTTGGGGACCACGTATGACTTCCTCTGACTATACAAAGAAGGAAAATCAAAACTCAAAATCAGCCCTAAATCACACACGCCTCCTTCCATTATTCTTTATTCTATTCTGACAACAACCATCCCTCCTACTGAACTTTCCACTTCTCTGGTGAATTTGATAATTCATCATAGTGGCCCCACAGAACTCACAGAAAATATGATTATGGGGCTTATTAGGGAAGTTAACAGGGTACAATTCAGGATAAGAAACAACTCAGGATAGAGAAGTTCTCTGGTCAGGATCACCTCTTCTCAGCTATACCAAAGGCATGCCTTTTGGCTGTCAGCCATGAGTCCCATTGGCCTCGGCTCTGCGCAGACATGTGTTACAGAGCTCCTTCACCACCATCTGTGTCTGTGAATGCCCAAGGCACTCAGCTGTACTTGGTCCTTTTGCCAGGAAGCCAACTGCCCTGTCTTTCCTTGTTCTGTCTGCTGCACTGCCTCCTCTGCTGCCACTGCAGCTGGGCAGGAGGCTCAGGCTCTTCTCGTGACTGTTCTTTCTTGGTGATCCTGGGATCATCTGTTCCTGCTTCTGAGATGAGTCCTTTTAAACCTAGCAGGATGGCAAAAACAGCCAATCCCTGAGTTAGTACATTCATTTACAAGGAGCTCTGGTAGCGTAGTGGTTACGAATCGGGCTGTAAACCGCAAGGTCAGCAGTTCGAAACTGCCAGCTGCTCCGCGGGAGGAAGATGAGGCTTTCTACTCCCGTAAAGATTTACACCCTCGGAAACCCTGTACAGGGTCGCTATGAGTCGGTTCCGACTCCACGGCACATAACAACAACAACAACAAACCATCCTGGTGTGGCGCTGTGGGTTAATGCGCCAGACTGCAAAGCCGTTTGAACTGCAAGGTTGGCGGTTCAAGCTCACCGGCTGCTCCTTGGAAACCCTGTACAGGGTTCCTATGGGTTGGAATTGACTCGATGGCAGTTAACAACAACAACCGTGCAGGGTCACTATGAGTCAGAACTGACTCCACAGTACTTAACAACAACAACAACCGTGGTTAATGCGCCAGACTGCAAAGCTGTTTGAACTGCAAGGTCGGTGGTTCAAGCTCACCAGCTGCTCCTTGGAAACCCTATGCAGGATCGCTATGGGTCAGAATCGACTCAACAGCACTTAACAACAACAACCCAGTCATTTGGTGGGAGTTAAAAAGACTGACTCAGGAGCCATAATTCATTGTATCACAGGAGTTCTTTCTAAACTGAATCCTGCTCAGACCTGTTATACCAAATTGTTGTTAAGTGCCATCGAGTCAGTTCCAACCCCTAGCAACCAAATTGAACAAGTTTATTTTGGTGCAAAAAAATATTACATGATAACATGAATGAACCTGGAGGACATTATGCTGAATAAAATTAGTCAATCACAAAAGGATAAATACTGTATGTGATGACTGCTGTAAAACGTTAAGAAAAGATTTTCTTGATAAAAGAAACACTCTGTAATGGTTATCAAGGTTGGAAGGGATGAGGAAATTATTGATGGGCTACAGGGTAGACACATGTTAATAACATGGGTGATGTGGTAGGCAATATACAGCAAGAGGGAAGTTGGCAGAAGAAATATTAGGCTAGTGGAAGACATAGGGAGGGATGCAAGAGTTTAAGTGAATAGAGATTCAGTACTGTTAACTGATGGTACATGAGGGGATTGCAGTCATTGCAATGAAATGAAGTATCTGACTTTTTTAATGTAAAACTGATGATATGCTCTGTAGACCTTCAGTCAGTTCATACATATACACACACACACACACAATCCAGGTATAGTTTTTTCATAACATGCATTGTCCAAGAATTTTTTGAAGCTCTCTTATATTTATATCATTTGATGATAACTTACAGATGATAAAATGAACTCTTAAAGTATATGAGGGGGCTTCAAAGAGTTAGTGGAAAAATGGAATTAAAAGATAATAGAATTTTTCCATTAACTTTTTGAAGTCCTCTTGTGTAATTCAGTGTTGTTTAGTATATCCACAGAGTTGTGCAACCATCACCACTACACCATCAGAACATCCCCCTTGCCCAAGAGGAAACCCTGTACCTGTTAGAAGTCACTCCCTGCACGTCTCTACCCCCTTTCCAACTGCCCAGCCCAGCCTCAGCACCCACTAATCTTAGGGATTTGCCAATTCTAGATCTTTTGTACGAGTGGAATATGAAATGTGTGGCCTTTTGCATCTGGCTTCTTTCACTTAGCATAGTATTTTCAATCCTCATTCATGGTATAGTATGTATTAGTACTTAATTAATTTTTATGGCTAAATAATATTTTACTGTATTGATATACCATGCTTTGTTTATCCATTTATCAGTTGATGGACATTTAGGTTGTTTTCAGTTTTTGGTTATTATGAATAATGCTGCTATGAACATTCTATACAGATATATATTTTTGTGTGTGGACATGTTTTAAATTCTTTTTGGGATATACTAAGTAGTGGAATTGCAGGGTCACAGTAAGGTGAATAATTCTGTTGACTAAAATGGGCACATTGACAAGAACATAGAGCTTTGGCCAACTTAACTTTGAATTTCATTTCTATTTGTGATCTTGAGCAAGATGCCTAAGCTCTTTGGACCTCGATTTCCCCATTGCTGAAGTAGTAATGATGATAATATCTGCTTTGCAAGATTGTTGTAGGAATTATAGATAACATAAAAAAATATCTGTTCAGTGGTTATATTATTTTCTAGTCCCTGTATTGGGTGCAGAGTGAAGGAAATATATTAAAACCTCTACTTCTCCCACTTGAAGCTGGTAAGGAAAGACAAAAATGGGTCAAATTATTATTTATGTATTAATTGTGGATTGAGTGAAGATTCACAGACAGGATCATCAGTTTTATATTCAACAAATTATACACTTTGTTTTATCTCTATGATAACCAGCCCCTTCATGTAAAATCAGTTATCCCACTTCTGCCCTGTGGCTCCTATTCTTCCCACCTTCTCATCCCTACTCAACTTTGTTCTTAGAAAAATGTTACCTGTTTTAGTCTTGATTGACCATTCCATGGCTAGTATACTTTATTAGTGTTATTGCCCCCACCTCCCACCCCCATATACCATGAGGGTGAGTTCCTTTCTAGACCTGAAGGGTGGTCAAGGGTCGTAGTCTCAGGTTCCTCCAGTCTCTTTCTGACTGGTAAGCCCAGTCTTTTTTTTTTTCTAACTTTGAATATTGTTCTATATTTTCTTCCATTCTATAGTATACCTTCTAATGTGATCCCTTTCAGAGCAGTTGTTAGTGGTGGCTGGACACCATCTAGTTCTTCTGGCCTCAGAGGCCTGAACTAATTGATTACAAGCTAATTGATTATTAGTCCATTGAACTAATTGATTACAAGCATCTTTACTTCTCATCACTCTTCGGTCTTCTGGACCTGGAGAGACCAATAGTTGTACTTTAGATGTCTGCTCTTGAGCTTTTAAGATCCTTCTTGCTACTCACCAAAGTAGGATGTAGAACATTGTCTTTGTAGACTATGTTATGCCAATTGACCAAGGTGTCCCCTGAGACTATGGTTCTGAGCCCCTCGGCTCAGCTACGCATTCCCTTAAGATGTTTGATAATATCTAAAAAGTTTTCATCATTTTGCCCACTGTATGCTCCACTGCATTCATAGTTGTGGTTTCAGGAAAGATAGATACTCTCTTTCAAAGCCTTATCTATTTGTGTGTAAACAACTCTTCCTCTTTATTAGCGTGGGATATCAAAGATAGTGTCGGATGATTTCCGCATTCCATTGGGTCATCTCTCTTTGGAATGGGCACAAATACAGATTTCTTCCAATCAGTTGGCCAGATAGTTGTCTTCCAAATTTCTTGGAAGAAATGAGTGAGTGCCTCCATTGCCATCTCACTTTCTTGAGAGATTTTCATTTCTTTTCCATTAATTCCTGGTGCCTTGTTCTTTGCCGATTCATACGTGCACATGTTTATTCCAAACAAAATGTGCTTAAACATGCCTGTGATCAGTGAATGGCTCCAGACAAATTCTCTCAGTAATACACTTGCTTTAACTCATTATGATACTCCCCCTCCCCTGAAAAAAAGGAAAAAAAAGGATACTTTCCATGCCATGGGAAAAATGATTTTGAGGTTAAGACTAATGTTAAATTTTTAACAAAGCTCAAGTGGACATTCTCCCAAATCATTGAAGTTCTGGAATAAGTTTATGAGAATGGTGCCCCACATAAAATGACAGTTTTTAGACTCATCAAACATTTTATGGATGGTCGGAAAGACCTCAAAGATGAACTAAAAGGAGACCATTTACCTTGATGAATGAAGGAAAGGTAGCTGAAGTCCATAAACTGGTAAAGGAAGACCATGGAGTTACTATTGATATGATGGCTACTGAAGCCAGAATCTCACATAGTTAGTTAGGCATTTTCAATTTTAAGTGACAGTCTTGGCTTCAGCAAGTTTTGGATGTTTGGGTGCTCGAAACGTTGTGTAAAGAAAGATTGATTAGCTCAAAGAGTTGACCTTTCCATTAGTTTTTTTAAGCAAGATGGAAGCTAATGAAGACTATTTTATAGAATAAATTGTAATCAGGGATGATTTGGATTTACTAATACAATCCAGAGAATAAAATGTAATCAAAACAGTGTCTTCTGAAGGTATTTGCTGGGCCAATTAAATTCAAAGCCAGAGAGGTTAGTTCAGAAAGTTATGGAGTTCAGAAAGTTATGGCAGTTGTTTTTTGGGACTCCAAAGGGGTAATCTGATTTTTCTTTAAGGACACAGGACAGTCATAGGGTCTTATTAAGAAGTTCTTAGAAGATTTAAGAAAAACACATTTGTGTGAAAAAGGCCATCAAATCTGTGCCAGGATTTTTTCCCTTCTCAACAATGTACCTGCTCATCTTCAAGAGTAGTTAGCAAACGCTGCCCAGTGAGAAATTCTTTGGAAAACCTTGTCCTATCCACCCTACAGTCCCTTCAGATTTCTTTTTTTAAAGTTTTTATTGTGAATTGAATGAAGGTTAACAGACAAGATCTTCAGCTTTCAACAAATTATATGCTTTGTTTCATCTCAGTGATTACAATTCCTCCTTGCAACAACAGTTATCCTACTTACATTCTTTTACATCTTATCTTTTACAAATGAACAAAGCAAAAAATATTTGATGTACATATAGAAAACAAAAAAATATATATATTCATATAAATGTCATAAAGGAGCATTCTGTGAGCCAGGCTCCTGCCCTCAAGCACACAGCCTTACTCAGTCTATGGACCTAGAACTTGCCTTACAGCTTCTCTATGGCTCCATTCCATCACCTCTGCCACCGTGTCTGCTATTGCTACTTTTCTCGGTAGGCTCTCACTCTCCATTCATGCTCTTCCTTCTTGATGGTCCTGGGATTAATCCTCTGTTCCTGAAATGAAAAATTAACTACTCTTTCTTTTACTTACACATCTTTTATAATTATAGTGTGACAATCACACTTCATCCTTCCAACAGTTACTCACAACTGACTCATTAAGATTTCTTTCTGTTCCCCAAACTCAAAGAACATTTAAAAAGAGCACACTTTGAATCTCCTGAGAATACCAAAAGTGCAGTTTTGATTTGGTGTAAATCATAGTGCAGGGACGAGTAAGAGAGATGGAAACAGCACCGTCAGAAATGTGTAGATCTAGGAGGAAGATATGAAAAACAACAGCACCATATTTTGATATGAGCGAACTTCAAAAAGTTCATGGAAGAATTCCATTATCTTTCAGTTCTATTTTCTGTGTGAACTTTTTTTTAAAATGCTTTTATTGTGAATTGAGTGAAAGCATACAGGGCAGATGATCAGTTTTACATTCAACAAATCATACTTTGTTTCATTACAATGGTTATAATTCCCTCCATGTACCATCAGTTAACAGGATTTCTCTATTCATTTTGCTCTTTGAAAAACAACAACACTCAGGCATGTATAGTAATTTACACCACCAAAGGGCACATTATGCAAGTCTGCCTCCTGGACGCCAGCTCTCAGTTCCTCTCTTTCCATGAATCTAGAGTCCTCAGCTGCTCCCTCTGTCCATGTCCCCATTTCTGCCTCCGTCTCTGGTGTCACTGCTTCTTTGGATAAGGTCCCGTATTCCTTTCGTGCTCTCTCTTGATGGTCCTAGGGTCCTCTGTTTCTGGACTGTAATATTAACTATTCCACCCCTTTCTGTTGCAGAACTTTTACCGTTACAATTGTGACAGTCGCAATTAATCATGATTAACAATAACTCACTATTGAATCATAAGAATCTTATCCCCATCTTTTTACCAGACCCATCTAGACAAGATGAAAACTATTTAGTGGGGTGGACTGTATCTCCCCCTGTCCCTACACTCTTTTTTTTTTTTTTAATTAAATGTTTTTATTTTGCATTGAGTGAAAGTTTACAGGGCACATCATCAGCTTCACATTCAACCATTCATATAGCTTGTTTCATTACATTGATTATTATCCCCTCCATATATCATCGGTTTACAGTGTTTCTCTCTATTCTCTTTAGCTTTTTTTTTTTTTGGATGGGCGGGGGACTTGCCTTTTTGGAATTTACAGTCTCGGCTTTTAGGGAAGGTTTTTACATTTGTCTGTGGATATCCAGGGCTCATGTATGAGATTACTAACAAGCATTACTGAATAATCAGATGAGCCGTCCCTACACTCTTAAAACTAAACTCCCTCTTGAAACCTTGTAAGCCAGTCACTTTGAGCCTTAATCACCATCTCATTTTAGGTACTCACTCATCTATGCCAAGAAATATGGAAGACAACTAACTGGCCAACTGATTGGAAAAGATCCTTATTTGTGCACATTCCAAAAAGAGGTGACCCAATGGAATGCGTAATTTGTTGGACAGTATCTTTGATATCCCATATGAATAAAGTTTTATTAAAGGTAATACAGAAACAGCTGCAAGCATACATTGACAGAGAACTTTCAGAGGTTCAAGCTGGATTCAGAAGAGGCCATGGAATGAGGGATATCATTGCTGATGTCCGATGGATCTTGGCTGAAAGTAGAGAATATCAGAAAGATGTTTACCTGTGCTTTATTGACTACACAAAGGCTTTCAATTGTGTGGATCATGGCAAGCTATGGACAACATTGCGAAGTATGAGTATTCTGGAACACTTAATTGTGCTCATGAGGAATCTGTACCTAGACCAAGAAGCAGTTGTTCAAACAGAACATGGGAACACTGAATGGTTTAAAATTAAGAAAGGTGTGTGACATAGTTGTATTCTTTCACCATACTTATTCAACCTGTATGCTGAGCAAATAATCTGAGAAGCTGGGTTCTGTGAAGAAAAACATGGCATCAGGATTGGAGGAAGACTCATTAACAACCTGTGATATGCAGATTATACAACTTTGCTTGCTGAAAGTGAAGAGGACTTAAAATATTTACTGATGAAGATCAAGGAGCACAGCCTTTAGTATGGATTACATCTCAGTGTAAAGAAAACAAAAATCCTCACCACTGGACCAATAAACAACATTGTTATCAACGGAGAGAAGATTGAAGTTGTCAAGGACTTCATTCTTCTTGAATCAACTGTCAACACTCATGGAAGCAGCAGTCAAGAAATAAAAGGATGTATTGCCTTAGGCAAATCAGTTGCACAAGAACTTTTTAAAGTGTTGAAGAGCAAAGATGTCAGCTTGAGGCCTAAGGTGTGCCTGACCCAAGCCATGGTATTTTCAAAAACCTCATGTGCATGCGAAAGTTGAACAGTGAATAAGGAAGACCATATTGTCGTTGTTGTTAAGTGCGGTCGAGTCGGTTCCGACGCATAGCGACCCTGTTTAGGGTTTCCAAGGGTGTAAATCTTTGCGGGAGTAGAAAGCCTGATCTTTCTCCTGCGGAACAGCTGGTAGTTTTGAGCTGCTGACCTTAAGGTTCACAGCCCGATTCGTAACCACTACGCTACCAGAGCTCCTTAAGGAAGACCATAGAAGAATTGATATTTTTGAGTTATGGTGTTGGAGGAGAATATTGAAAGTGCCATGGGCTGCTGAAAGAACAAACAGATCTGTGTTGGGAGAAGTGCAGCCAGAGTGCTCCTTGGAGGCCAAGATGGCCAAACTCCGTCTGTCATACTTCGGACATATTGTCAGGAGGGACCAGTTGCTGAAGAAGGATATCATGTTTAGTAAGGTGGAGGGTCAGAGAAAAAGAGGAAGACCCCCAACAAGATGGACTGGCCAAGTGGCAGCATGGATGGACTCTAGTGTGGCAACAGTAGTGAGGTTGGCCCAGGTAGTGTTTTGTTTTGCTGTGCATGGGGTCGCTATGAGCCAGTGCCAACTCGATGGCACCTAACAACAACAAGTTGAGTTCTGATTATCAAGCCATTGAGACTCAGTCAGATGGGTACTATGTGTAAATTTCGGTGTTCTTGTGTCTCCCCTCACTTCATATCCGCTGGCTGCTTCACTCTCAGCTCTAGCCCTCTGTGGCTATGTCCTTGTCCATGGGCTCAGATGTCCTCAGGCCTTACCATACTTTGGACCAACCAGCCATTCCTCTTCTTTCTCTTATCTACAGATCAACGGGAGTCTATGGAACATGGTTGAACTCAGCCCATTCCTTCATTGCTGCCTTTCCTTCTCTTCCACTCACCAGTAGACCAATGTGGTTGCCAGCAAGTTTACATGCCTGCTCATATGTTCCCTTTGAGTTTCAATCTTAGAGGCATTTTGTGTGAACTTTTTGTATCCTCTGTGCATTTTTGTTCAATACAGATTTCCTTCATTTTGTAGCAGTCCTTTTTGATTTACAATCCTGTATTTCCAGAGACTCCCATCTTCAGTAGTTCAGTAAAGGGTTAGGTTATTTCCTGAGTTAGGTAGGTAGGAGTGGGATTTTGAAGTTGTTAGGAAAGTTTGTAGCTTTTCATGGATAAATGCATGGTTATTGTCTCAATTAGCTTTTGATTAACATTCTAATGATGTCATGAACTCTCAGTAGGTATTATTGGTTGAGGTTGCTATGTTGTTGTTAAGTACCATCAGGTCAGTTCTGACTCATCACGACCCTGTATAGGGTCTCCCAGGAGTGGCTGGTAAATTTGAACCACCAATCTGTCAATCCATACCAACCTTGCATTAACCTACAGCGCCACACTAGGACTCCAAGGTTGCGACAGTTTATTGAAACAAGGTTTTCAAATCACCAATATAGGAATGCACATAAGACATAAACAGAAAACTTACATGAGAAATAATGTATCTACTAAAGATTTAAGAGTCAAGAAAAGTAGAAAAGTGAACAAGAGAAAAAGATTGGGACAGAATCATCCTAAATGTAGGTGGTGGTGGGTATGTACCATCAAGTCAATTTTTACGGGAGCAGAAAGCCTCATTGTTCTTCTGCAGAACAACTGGTTTTTGTTGTTTTTAAGTGCTGTTGAGTCAGTTCTGACCCATGGCCACCCTGTATAAGGTTTCCAAGTTTGCGACTGGTGAGCTTGAACCACTGACCTTGTGGTTCCAACAACTTGGTGGTGGTGGGGTGCAGTGGAGTCGATTCTGACTCATAGTGATCCTGTACAGGGTTTCCGAGGCTGTAAATCTTTACAGGAGCAGAAAACCTCATCTTTCTTCTGTGGAACAGGCGGTAGTTTCAAACTGCTGACCTTGCAGTTCACAGCCCGATTCGTAACTAAAATAAGGATGGTTCTAGAATCCTCCAGGGAAGTAGTATTTAAAGAAGTAAGGACTTGTAGACAGTAATCCAAAGAATGTGAAGGATAAGGAAATGAAATGGCAACAAGCAAGTTTGTGGTATTGAGATGTATCCTAGTCTTGTAGGAGTTGGATAGTAAAGGGTTGAGAATATATTAGCCAATAAAGATGATTTTTCCCCCAAGTAAGTTAGGAAGAGAGATAGAGAATTATTTAAGCTCCTATTTTTATTTTCCCCCCTTCCAATTGTAGGAGGCCAGAAGTCCTCTATGGCTAGAAATCATAGTAGAAAAAGATTAAATTGTGGCATGTAGGGCTGGACTGTCAACCAAAAAGTCAGTGGTTCAAACCTACCAGCTGCTCCTTGGAAAGGGCTGTACAGGGTCGCTGTGAGTCAGAATCAGTCAATTTCACTTAACAACAGCAACATCAGCGATTGAGCTAAATCTGAATTAAATGGTAAATGAAATAGGATCCAGTGAGATTAGAGGTATACTTACTTGGTTGAGACTATTAACGCTTTGGAGATTGGAGAAGGAGTTGAAGAGAGGAAGTTTTGCATTTGGAAAAGGTCTCAAGGACATATTTTTCATCTTTCTGTGCTGCTTACTAGATAATTTTTTCTAATCTGTTGTTTTCTAGATGTCTAATTCTCTATACACCTGTGTCTAATATGCTGTATACCATCTCTTGAGTTTTTAGTTTCAGGTTGTCTCTGCGTTATGAATGAAGTCAGTTCCTAGGGGTGTCTTTATGTTGAGTTTGCAGGTAAGTCAAAACAGGTGCACATAGTCTTATTTAGCGTAACTTTAGTGCCAGAAAAGGCTCAAAGTTTTTTCTGTGATTTAAAAGCTATAGTGCAGAAAGTGAAGGTGATTGTGATCAAGAATTTGTTTTTAGCCAGGAGTTGGTTTAAGGAGCTCTGGTAGCTTAGTGGATTATGAGCTGAGCTGCTAAACACATGGTCAGCAGTTTGAATCTACCAGTCACTCTGAGGGAGAAAGAGGAGGCTTCCTGTTCCCATAGAGCTTTGCAGTCTCAGAAACCGTATACAGGGTTACTATGAGTTAGAACCAACTTGATTGCACACAACCACCACCAGGGATTCATTTAAGGAGATTTAGTGGTGCTATAGGATAAAGTGGACTGCTAACTACAAGGTTGGTAGTTCAAACCCACTACTCACTTCTTGGGAGTCTTTGTAAGCCTTGGAAGCTCTACTGGGTAGATTTGGTTTGATTTTGGTTTAGGGGCTGGTTTGATCACGTTTCAAAGGAAGAGAAAATTGACTTAATATTAAAGGGTAAGTACAAATAAGTAGCATACTTGTAGCTTAGGAACTGCCTGTATTTTATTTTTCATGTCTAGAAGTTTGATCTCTTTTTCAGATTTGTTTTTCCTTGCAGATATTTTAAAGCTAATCTTTTATTTCTTTAAATTTTATGTTGTTGTTGTGTGCTGTTGATCCACTTCTGACTCATTACAACCCATATAGGGTTTTCAAAAGCGGATGGTGGGTTTGAATTGCTGACCTTGTAGCTACCAGTACAGTACTTACTACTAAGCATAGGTGTTTTTATATCATCAACAGTTTTACCATCTGAAGTCTGTTTGGACTTCTCTCTATTACTCTTCTGCTATTTTTCACTCACAATGCCGTGTATCTTTGTGGTTATTTTCTAGATGTCATTGCCCTGAAACAATTATTTGTAGCTGGTCTCTGACACCTGGCGTGAATGAATGGTCTTCAGAAAGTTTTGCAGTTGCTTCTTTGCTTGTGTTCCCAGAGTGTGTATCTGCCTGAGGCATGGTCTGTCACCACAACTGTTCAGAAACTTCCTTCCCCTCATTGTACCTCCATTATTAGAACTCATTTTCATTCCCTTCTTCTGCTTTGTTGCCAGTTTTATTTATGGTGGTGCTGCTAGTGTTGTCATGGAGTCAGTTCTGACTCATAGAGACCCTGGGTAGGGTTTCAGAGGCTGTCAATCTTTATGGGAGCAGAAATCCTTACCTTTCTCCCAGAACAGCTGGTAGTTTCGAACTGTGGACCTTGAGGTTAGCAGCCCGACTCCTAAGCACTACGCTACCAGATCCTCCTTAGTTTTATTTATAGCCTCCCTGATAATGAAGACTTCCAAATGAGATTAAGGGACTGACGCTGTATATAGGAAATATTTCTTTCTTTTTAAACTTTTTATTGTGAATTGAGTCGTAGTTTACATGGGAGAACATCGGCTTTATACCCATCATTTCATTGCAATGATTATAGTCTCCTCCGTGCATCATCATTCAGCAGTATTTACTTCTATTCCCCCTGCTTTTTTTTTTTTTTTAGAGGGGGGTGATGTACACAAAAACACTCAGGAATATAATCATTTAAACAACCAAAGGCACATTCTGCACTGCTTGCTTTTCGATTTGAACTGCTAAAATTTCTCTTCTTGTTACTAATTATCAGACTAGGTTAAGTAAATAAAAGTTTCTACTTAGTAATCAGACCAATATTCCTCCCTAATTAATTCAGTGATGCTTGAACACAACAATGTAGTATTATTACAGTAATTACACGGAAGAATGAGTCTGGTTTCTGGGAAAAAGCTTCAGTTTACATACGGTGTTTTATTAATCAGTTGATTTAAAAAAAAAATGGTCTTACATACAATAACCATCATAATTTATTAATTCTTATTTGCAGGCTATTCCTTTGTTTTCTCCCCATACTAAGAGGAAGTATGTGACTTTTCATCATTGTTAGCTATGAAATTTTTGTAATCTTTTCAGATTAAGGGATTTTCCTTCTGTTCCTAGTTTAGTGAGCAGTTTCATTTTGAATGGTTTTTGAGTATTTTTACAATACTTTTTCTGTGTTTATTGAAATGAAATACCCTCTTACTGTTATAATGTTGAATTACATTGAAATATACATTTCTGGGATCAATCCTAGTTGGTGGTTATATGTTATCTTTTTTATATGTTCATAGAAATTGAAAATTTTTCTTTGTATCTGTGAATTTTTTTTCTTTATGTAGTTTTAAAAATTGAGATATAATGAATATACCTTACATGTATTTTGGGGGTGTTTTGTGGCAGTGCTGCAGATTAATGCACTGGACTGCAAAGTTGGTGTGAACTTTAAGGTCAGTTCAAACTCACCAGCTGCTCCTTGGAAACCTTATATAGGGTCTCTATGAGTTGTAACTGTCTTGAAGGCACTTAACAACAACAACACCTATTTCGGGGAGTGTGGTGCCACACAATAGTAATAGACTATGCACTACAAGGTTGGCAGTTCCAGCCCCCCAGCAGCTCAGTGTGAGAAAGATGAGGCTTTCTGGTACCACAAAGTTTTTAAAGCCTTGGAAACTCTACAGGGTCGCTATGAGTCAGAACCAACTTGACAACACTTAACAACAACAATAACACCTATTTAAAGTATACAACTTAATTGTTTAAAACAATTGTTTTTTAGTATATTTATAAAATTATGCAAGCCAAACATTTTTATCACCTTGAAAAGAAACCCTGTGTCCATTAGAAATCAATTCCAATCCCTTCCCCAGGAAACTACTAACTGTGTTTTGGTTGTTAAGTGCTGTCGAGTCAGTTCTGATCCATAGTGACCCTGTACAGGGTCTCCAAGGAGCATCTGGTGAGCTTGAACCACAGACCTTGTGGTTCAAACTGAGTTTGCAGTATAGCCCGTTAACCTACAGCGCCACACTCTATTATTGTTGTTGTCAGGTGCCATCGAGTTGGAACCGACTCATAGCGACCCCATGCACAGCAGTACGAAACAATGTCCGATCCTGGGCCAACCTCACTACTGCTGCCACACTTGACACCATCAATGATGCCACCTGGCCAATCCATCTCATTAGAGGTCTTCCTCTTTTTCTCTGACCCTCCACCTTACCCAGCATGACATCCTTCTCCAGCGGCTGTTTCCTCCTGACAATATGTCCAAAGTGGACAATATGTCCAACACTCTATTATAGATTTGTCTATTCTTGGTATTTTGTATCAATAGAATCATATAATTTATGAGTTTCTGTGCCTTTTATGGCCTTTGTTTCCTTTATTTCTTCGTTTTCAAGGTTCATTCATGTTACAGCATGTATCAGTAATTCATTTTGTTTTATGGCTTCTTGTTAAGTGTCCTTCAGTTGGTTCCTACTTACAGTGACCTTGTATAGAGTTTCCAAAGAGTGCTGGTGGGTTTGACCGCCAACCTTGTGGTTCAAACCAACCTGTGGTCCAGTGCTTATCTTATAGCGCCACACCAGGACACCTTTTATGGCTTGTTGTTGTTATGTGCCATGGAGTTGGACTCATAGCGACCCTGTACAGGGTTTCCAAGGCTGTAAATCTTTAAGGGAGCAGAAAGCCTCTTCTTTCTCCCGTCTAACTGCTGGTAGTTTCAAACTGCTGACCCTGAGGATAGCAGCCCGATTCATAACCACTGTGCTACCAGAGCTCCTTCTTTTATGGCTTAGTAATAGTTTATTTTATGAATCTACCACATTTTGTTTCATTAATATCAAATATAAGACTTCAGGTGTTCCTTTTTTTCTCTTTTTGTTTGCTGTTGGAAAGTGTTTTGAAATAATTTATCTTTTTTACTTAAGTTTTCAAATTATGAGCAAGATTTGTAATCATAGACCCATTTTATTTCTCATATTGGTGATTTTTTTTTTCCTTTATCTTTGCTGAAAATAATTTTTAACTCCTTGATTTTCTTTGTTGAACATCTTTCTATTTTATTTATATCTGTTCTTATTTTTATTATTTCCCTCTTTCTTCAGCCTTTCTATTTAGTCTTATCTTTCTAGCATCTTTGATTGTTTACCTAGATAATTTATTTTCAATTTTTTATATATTTATGCTTATGCATTATGCTATACATTTCCTTTAAACACTTCTTTAGCTGCCTCTTGGCAGTTTTTGATATGCCATATTTTTATTTAATTCATTATTTCTTCTAATTTATATTGTAATTTTTTGGTCTGTAGATTATTTCGAAACCTGTGTTTTTTTTTTTAAGTTTCTAAACACATGTGGATTTCCTTTTTTTTTTTTTCCCCAGTAGTTGTTTTAAGTTTTCGGCTATCAGCAAACCACATTATGATTCAGTTCTTGGAAATTTGCTGAAGCGTCTTCTGTGTGATCTAGTATATATTGTCTGTTTTAATAAATGCATTTAAGACTATGTATTCTGCACAGTTGTTGAATGTGGTTTTCCATATATGTCAGCTAGGTCAACTTGGTTAATTATATTTTAAAATTTGTTCTCTATTTGTCTTCTCAGTTAAAGAGAGAAATCTACTCTTAAGAGTGTGGATTTATACTTTTAAAAAAAACTGTCAATTTCTTTATGTATTTTAAACTGTTTTGCAAATATTGCTGTTGTTAAGTGCCATGGAGTCATTTCAACTCATAGCTACCCTCTATAGGGTTTCCAGGTAGCAACTGGTGGGTTTGAACTGCTGACCTTGTGGTTCACTGTTCAGTACTGGCCTGCAATGCCACACCAGGAATCCGTTCTGACTCATAGCGACCTATTACAGGGTTTCTGAGGAGTGGCTGGTGAGTTTGAACTAACTCCTCCCAGCCTTGCAGTTCAAAAGGACCGATGCATTCAAATTTAGGATTGTTATGCTGACCTTATAGCATTATTAAATCTTCTGTTCATCTCTTAACAATACGAAAGATTGTTGTTGTCGTGAATGCCATGAGTCAGCTCCACATACAGTTGAGTGAAATGCTGTTGGGGTCTTTTCCATCCCCATGATTGGCTGCAGATTGGACTGTTGTGATTTAGAGGGCTTTCACTGACTGATTTAAAATAGATGTAAAGATTACTTTGTCAAACATTTTATATATTCATACCAGCTTTTTTGGGGGTGGGGTGGGGTAGAAAGAAGCAAAAAAAAATTGTTGATTGTGTTCATGATGGGTCTTTTTCTGTCTCTTTTAATTAAAGAAGAGCTTTATAAATGAAGAAGCAGCTTCAGAGTGAAAGAGATTTAGACGTTAAATTATGACAAAATTCTGTTAGAAAATAGGTTTAGTAATAAGGTAATAGACTAATGATCATATCACTGGAAACTTAAAAATGTACATGTTCTTAAATTTCAGGAATGTTTGTTTGCTTTAAATGATGGTAGTTATTAAGGGAATACCTACATTGGAATCTTTTAAGTAATTATTTTAAGATAGATATTTAAAGCACATTTGTAGCCATTTGTTTATAATTATCAACTGTACTTTGAAATTTCATGGACATAAGGTTCTTTGGATGAGAGGAGGACGAATCTTACAGGGCCAATTCAACTCATTCTTCATTAAGTTTCTATTAATTAATGAAGTAAAGTCCTAAATCATCAGAGATTTCAAAGTTGATTGTTATATGTGTAAGACTAGTTTTTCGTTTCTTCTTTATTTAATCTCTTATTTTCACTGTTGAATATAGTTTCTTCATGTAATTTTCAACTCATTACTGAGTCTTTTGTGACAACTTTTTCTAACATAAGTAACACTAAGAAAAACCATAGTAAAATTAATTTGTGGAAATTTGGAAAAAAGTGGTTCTTAAGTCTATATTCAGGAATCAGTGCATCCAGATTCTTTAAACTTGTGAAGTGTAGTCAAGTTGATTCCGACTCAGCAACTCTGCTTGCGAGGATCAACTTTGCTGTTAGTCCAGTGCTTGTCCTACAGCACCACACCAGGACTCCTTTAAACTTAATTGTTGTTGTTAAGTGCTGTCAGGTCTGATCCTTTTCATAGCAACTCTTTATAGTATTTCCAAGGAGTTACTGGTGTGATTGAACTGCTGACCTTGTGGTTCAAACTGACTGTGTGGCCCAGTGCTTATCCTTCAGCGCCACACCAGGACTCCTTAAACTTAATATAACTAGTTAAATATCAACATGCATCTAAAATATTTTAGAAATGTGTATAAAGTTATCTGAATTTTAAAGAAGTCCTTTAAACACATAGACAAACCATTTTGCTTTATAATTGTGAAATTTTAAGTCATTGGTTATTTGGCTGTAGGAAATCCACCTGAATTAGAATTTACATGTGGTTTCTCTGAAGACTGTATTTGAATAAACCTTGATTCTTTTAAATTATGTTAAAGGGTCCATCTAACATTTTTTGAACATCCATGTGTGAAATACTGGTACAGGTGCTAAAAGTACGAAGTGACCATAGACATTTCAATAGTTGAATGTTGTTCTTAAGTGTTGTCGAGTCAATTCCAACCTATAGCAACCCTGTATAGGGTTGCCAAGGAGCAGGTGGTGAACTTGAACCACCGACCTTGCAGTTCATATGACTTTGCAATCTGGTGCATTAGCCCACAACTCCACACCAGGACGCCTCATAGTTGAATAGGTGGTAAAAGTAGGCATTTCTGTGCATGTCTGTTACTGTTTGATACTCTGAATTGCTTTTCTTTTAAATCTTATTCACATATGTTGTTTATATTATCCCCTTTGTACCAAAAATTTGTATAAAATAATCCTGCTGATAATTTTTTTTTTGCATTTCACTTTTTTTGTGTTTTAAGTTTTAATTGTGGATTGATAGTTTACATGGGAGAACATCACCTTTCCATTCATCCTATTGTATTTCGTTTCTTTGCAATGATTACAATCCCCTCCATGCATCATCATTAAATAGCATTTGATTCCATTCCCTCTGGGGTTTTTTTGGATGTACACCAAATCACTGAGGAATGTATAACCATTCAAACAATCAAAGGGCACACCCTGCAAGCCTGCACTCGGGCCACCAGCACACAGCCCATCTCCCTCCCTGGGTCCAGAGTCCCTAGCCACTCCTCTCCACGTCATCTTCTCTGTCTCCATCTCTGGCATCATTGCTTCACAGATAAGTTATTAATGGACATTCTAGCTCAGTAGTCTTTAAATACTTAAAATAGCAAACAGCACTCAGCTGGGAACTGGAAGGCTGGAGATTCTAATCTAACCAGAGACATCTCAGATTAAAGATTTAATGGTCTATTCTAAAAAGTCAGCCATTGAAACTATGGAGCACAGTTTGTTGATACTTACGGTAATATTTATGGGTTGCCATGAATTGGAATCAATTTGATACTGTAGCCTGTTTTTACCTTTGTTTATTCTTTAAATACATTGGGCATGCATATGGATCTGTCCTTGCGCCGATTTATGTTACTGTCTGATTACACATGTAGCCATCGCTATGCACTTCCTTTTTTCTGTCCTCTTTGCCTTTCACTTTCTCTCAAAGTACTGTTGAGTAATATGTTAAGGAGTTCTGGTATGGTGCTGTGAAATAGTGCACTGGACTGCAAAGTCATCTTGAACCACAAGGTTGGCATTTCAAACTCAACCAGCTGCTCCTCAGAAAGCATGTACAGGGTCGCTATGAGTCAGAACCAACTCGACAGCACTTACCAACAACAATATGTTACAGGCCTTTTTCTGGAAAAAAAAAAAAGAAGCTGCTAGAGCGGTTAAGTAGAAAGGCTTGATGTCTGCATTGTTGGAACTTCAAGTTTGTTGAAGGAGTGATACATTATAAAATAATACCGTATCTAGTTATAATTGTAGATTTTATAATGAAACAAAAGGTAAGATGGAAGGTGTGTGTGTGTTAGAGAAACTACTCAGTCTGGGGATTAGAAAACCATTGTGGAGTAAGTGACACTTATGGGACCTCAAAGATGAGTTATAGTTCCCAGGGGAAGATGTGGAAAGCATTCCAGGAAACTAGAAACCCTTCCTGAAGATCAGTAAGAAGCTTAGCAGGTTCAGCAACTAAAAGAATGTCATTGTGGCTGGAGCATGTTTAACAAATTGGAGGGCAATCCAAAATGAGACAAAACAGATAGGCAGAGGTCAGATCTTAGAGGAAGATCTTTAAGCTATGTTAATGTTTTTGTACTTTATCTTAGGAGAAGTGAAAATATATTAAGGGTATTAAGTGGGGAAGTTACTCAGATTTATGTTTTAAAAACTTGGCTAGGTTTCTTTTTTTTTTTTTTTTCATTTTTTATTGTGAATTATATGATATTTTACATGGGAGAACTTTAGTTTTACATTTATTCCACCATACATCATTTCATTGCCATGGTTCCAATCCCCTCCATGCATCATCAACCGACCAAAGGATATACCCTATAAACACGCCCCCTACACTCCCCCATCCCCCCCATTCTTCAGCACACAGACCCTCTCCCTCTCTGGATCCAAAGTCCCCAGCTGCTTCATCACTCCATGTCATTGTCTTTGCCTCCATCTTTGGCCTCGCTGCTTCTCTGGGTAGGGTCCTGCTCTCGGCTCTTCTCCGTTTATGGTCCTAGAGACCTC
>NW_006408523.1:41635024-41638437 GCF_000296735.1 Chrysochloris asiatica
CTCCTGGTTAAGTTCTGATCATCGATTTGTCGGGTAGGTTTCTTTTTGAAGAATGAATTGTAAGAGGGGCAAATGTGGATGTGCAGAATAAGGCTTTACATCGGTCCAGGCAAGAGATGGTGGTAATATCGATTATTATCAGATCAGTATGGAGGCTTTGAGCAGATTCAGGAACTTTTTACAAAATAAAATTGTAAGGATTTAGTGATCATTTTGGTTCAATAAGTGAAGTCGAAGGAAGGGTTAAGATAAATTTTTTCATGTGCTTGTTGCACATGTCATATTTTGTTGACATTTTCAGTATTTTGAAATGGCATTTTCAGTATCTTAAAAATGAAACCCATTTTTTCCCTTTCCAAGCCAACTCTTTCTTCAGACATTTCTGTTTTTGCTTGTTTGTGTTTTTGTGAATGACATCCCTGACCCCTTACGTGATCTGGACTTAAAATAACTCTTTTTATTTTTACTGCTTCCATGAAATTAATCATCAGGTCTTAAGGATTTAACCTCTATATAGTATCTCTTATTTTTGTTTATTGATTGATTTCACCACCATTTTATACTGGAACCACATTACCTTTTAAAAAATTTTTAAATTTGTGGACTGAGTGAAAAGTTTACAGAGCAAATCATCAGTTTTACAACATTTTATACACAATTTGCTTCATCTAATTGGTTACAATCATCACAATGTAACATCACTTATTCTGTTCCTTCCTTAGTTTTCTGTTTCCATTTCTGCTTTCCTGTTGTTGTTGTTGTTGTCGTCATGTTCCGTGGAGTCGGTTCTGATTCATAGCGACCCTGCACAGGGTTTCCGAGGCTGTAAATCTTTACGAGAGCAGAAAGCCTCATCTTTCTGCCGCAGAATGGCTGGTAGTTTTGAATTGCTGACCTTGATGGTTAGCAGCACGATTCGTAACCACTACGCTACCAGAGCTCCTTTCGTAGTCCTTCATAATTTTGTCCTTGGGTCAATGTTGCCCCTTTGATGTTAACTGGTAGATTATTCTAAAGGTGTGCATATCTCACTAGTGTTATTGTTCCCTTTATAAACCTGTCTGTTGTTTCGATGAAAATTGAACTATGGGTGTGAGTTTAGTTCCAGACCCGAAGGGCGACAAAGAGCTATAGTCTCCGGGGTTCCATCAGTCTCTGTCTAATTGGAAAGCTTGGTGCCTGTTATGATTTTGAGTTTTGTTCCACATTTTGTCCCATTCTATCCAGGACCATCTAATGTGATCCCTTTCAGAACAGCTGGCGATAGTATATGGGCACCATCAGGTTCTTCTGGTCTCAGGGTCATGAAGACTGATGTTCATGTGGTCCATTAGTTCATTGGACTAATTGTCTGATTACCTTTTTGTATTTACTACTTTAGCAGTATAATCTTGCTGTATCATTAAACTGTGCTTTCTCTTCGATCTTTGAGTTCCTTGAGAACAAGAATGGCCATTTTCATTTTGTATCTTTAGTGCCTATCATTGTTTATCTCAGCATGATAAACATTTAAAAAAAAAAAAGTTTTTCTTGTAACTTTTTTTCCCCACTACTATAATTCTTATTTTCAACACATATTTTTCTTTATTTTTCTAAGTCATTCAGAAACTTCAACCTTTGTTTAGAGAATAATTAAGTAAGGATCCCCTGATGGCACTGTAGAAATGGACTGCTAACCATGAGGCTAGCAGTTCAAATTTACCAGATGCTCCAAGGGTTTCTTCAGTTCACCTTTTGTTTTTTAATATTATGGAAGTATTTGCAGAATGCAGTTTTCCAATTCATAATCATTCAGTATGCATTTCTAGCTTGTCCAGTATTATTTTTTCAACAGCTACTCAGTTCAAACCCACCAGCTGCTCCTCAGAAACTCTAAACAAGGTCACTATAAGTCAGAACTGACTTGATGGCACCTAACAACAACATCTTACTTGCAGTCCTAGAGTACATTGTTTTTTAGAAAGAAAGTCTAGAAAAAATGTTTGTCTACTTTGGAAATATCTATTTTTAATCACTTTGTATATCCTAATATGAACTCTGCTAATTCTTTTTATTTTACCTTATTGTGTTTGTTTTTTTTTAGGAATAAGAAAATTTTAAATAAGAAGAAATTGAAAAGAAAACAGAAGAGTAAATCAAAAGTGAAGACAAGAAGCAAGGTAAAGCTGCTTTAATTTATAAGGAACAGGGATATTTTCACACCGTAATTTGAATAAAAATGTTAAGATTAGAAACATGTGAGTATAATTAGTAAATAATTCCATTTCTTTGTGCTGAAGTATAATGTGATATTAAGAGATGCATACATAAATTTTTACTTTGAAATAGTGAGTCTGTCTTGAGATAACTAACCTTACTCACAGATGCAAAAGCAAATGAATGAAATGGCTTATTTTGGTTTTGTTTTATTCTTTTGTATAGAAGTAAAGATAAGAATTAATAAGTGATTCTGAAATTAAAGCCAAATATTACAACAAAATGTGCAAAGATCTGGAATCAGAAAACCAAAAAGGAAGAACACGCTTAGCTTTTTCTCAAGCTGGGGGAACTGAAGAAAAAATTCAAGTCTTGACTTTTGTTGTTGAAAGATTCTATGGGAAAATTATTGAATGATGCAGAAAGCATCACGAAGATGTAAGGAATACACAGAGTCACTTTACCAAAAGGAATTGGTTAATGTTCAACCGTTTCAAGAAGTAGCTTATTATGAAGAGCCAATGATATTGAAGGAGGGAAGTCCAAGGTGCATCGAAGGAGTTGGCAAAGAAAAAGGCACCAGGAATTGATGGGATCAAAATTGAAATCTTTCAAGAAAGCGAGGTGGCACTGGCGGACTGATTGGTAGAGATCCGTATTTGTGCCCATTCCAAAGAGAGGTGACCCAACGGAATGTGGAAATCATTGGACAATCTCTTTGATATGCCATATGAGTAAAGTTTTACTAATGATAATATAGAAATGGTTACAAGCGTACATTGACAGAACTTCCAGAGGTTCAAGCCGGATTCAGAAGAGGCCGTGGAATGAGGGATATCATTGCTGATGTCCGATGGATCTTGGTTGAACACAGAGAATACCAGAAAGATATTTACCTGTGCTTTATTGACTGCGCAAAGGCTTTTGATTGTGTGGATCATGACAAGCTATGGACAACATTGCAAAGTATGAATGAGTATTCTTGAACACTTAACTGTGCTCATGAGGAATGTGTACCTGGACCAAGAGGCAGTTGTTTGAACAGAACATGGGAACACTGAATGGTTTAAAATTAAGAAAAGTGTGCGATAAGGTTGTATTCTTTCACCATACTTACTCAACCTGTATGCTGAGCAAATAATCTGAGAAGCTGGGTTCTGTGAAGAAAAACATGGCATCAGGATTGGAGGAAGACTCTTTAACAACCTGTGATATGT
>NW_006408523.1:41638942-41640891 GCF_000296735.1 Chrysochloris asiatica
AGGAGGGACCAGTCACTGGAGAAGGATATCATGTTTGGTAAGGTGGAGGGTCAGAGAAAAAGAGGAAGACTCCCAGCGAGATGGATTGGCCCAGTGGCAGCATTGATGGACTCAAGTGTGGCAACAGTAGTGAGGTTGGCCCAGGATCGGGCAGTGTTTCATTCTGCTGTGCATAGGGTCACTAACAGGAGGAGTGCCTAACTTTTTAACTTCCTTTAGAAAGTTTGCTAAATGCTACAGGCATACTTAAGGTAAACAAATAAATAGACAACAAAAGTATAATGTGTGTGTGTATATTTTATATATGTGTGTGTGTGTGTATGTATATGCATTGCCATATTAGTCCAATCTTCATATTTTTTTAATAAGCTAATCTTTAAAAAGCCCCTTGTTAGTAGGATTTTACTTTTAGTTTCCATCTTTAGTTTTGAGTGTTTTTTGACCAGTAGCTTGGAAATTAATATCTGGGTGCTGAAAGTTAGTAATTATTTATTCTTTTTATCTTTAGCCCTTTTGTGGGAACATACTTGTTTTGTCCCCCCCCCCCCTTTCAATGTTACTACATCAGCTAGAAACTGAGTAAAATTAGCTAATGAGTTGGGACTTGGATTTGGGTTTATCATGTGCTCTTTTGACATGACAAAAAGTTAAGTAAATTTGTGAGATTTTTGGTAGATCTGTAATGTTTTGAGCTTCTGTGTGTTGGTGGCTGTGTAAAAGAAAAGGCAATGGAGAATATGTGACTTCTAAAAAGCCACAAACAAATGGCAGAACAAGTTCTGTATTCCGGTCCCCTCATAGAAAAAAAGCATAAAAACAAGCAAAAATGACAGTACTAGCTTTATCAAAACACTAAAGAATGGAGACTGGCTACCAGTTGTCAGAACGTTTTGATCAGATTCCAAGGAAAAAATCCTGATCACAGGGGATGGGGATAAGTCAGAAAAGAATTTCAAACTCTCATGGACTCATTGTGTGGCACTGTAGGATAAGCACTGAACTGCTAAACATAACATGGATGGTTCAAACCCATCAGCGACTTCTCAGAAACCCTATGTAGAGTCTACATAAGTTAGAACTTACTCGATGGTACTTAACAACAATAACAACTAGACTATCTAGAGCTCTAGTGGGTGGATGACCCTGATACTATTGCCCTGAGAGAATCTTTAAACCTTAAACCAAAAGTATCTCCTTAAAGATGAGCAGTAGTTCAGCTTAACTAGTGAAAAAGGTCTTTCTTAAGCATTATGCTCATTAAAGAACTTTCTATATGAGACACAATTGACAACAGCAACTTGAAAGATTAGATAGGGAGCAGTGAGTGGATTTGTAATAATGGGTAAGAACAACTCAGAAAAGGAGGTTGAGTATAGTTGCACAACTCAAATACATTGTACACATAAAAACTTTTGAATTGGTGTATGTTTTGATGTGTATATTCTCATCAACAAATAAATAAAATTTAAAGAAAAATAAAACTCTGCTGAATAGTTAGGGGGATCATGACAGCTGGATGAAGACTTGTAGAACCTAAGGGGATTCTGAGACTTTTTTTTGATACTGGCTTGTGCACCATTTGTCTCAGTTATGTAGTTAGCTTTAAGTGACAGCTGTAGCTGTGTTTCCAGCTTGGGATCTTGGCCCCTGGTTCTAGAGTGAGCAGAGCAGACCTTATTTTAAAAAGTATGTTGTTGTTGTTAAGTGCCGTTGAGTCGGTTCTGACCCATAGCAACCCTGAACAGAGTGTCCGAGGCTGTAAATCTTTATGGGAGCAGAAAGCCTCATCTTTCTCCCGCAGAGCAGCTGGTAGTTTTGAACTGCTGACCTTGTGGTTCACAGCCCGATTCATAACCACTATGTTACCAGAGCTCCTTAAAAGTATAGTGGTTGCCTATTTGAATCACTCAGCTGATACCCTGAAAAAGACTAAAATAGAATGCTTCCTT
>NW_006408523.1:41641989-41646065 GCF_000296735.1 Chrysochloris asiatica
GCAACCACTTAATGCCTGATTTTGGAACCCAACCATGTTGCTAAAATGTGGAGTGGGTATAAACGGAGACCATCCTGGAAGAACAGCAGATACTGGACATACTAGGTATAGATTATAAAAAAGCAGCTGTTTGAAATATGTTCCAAGAACTACAGCCAAGTAGAGTCAAGAACGAAAAGAAATCATGAAAACAATGCATGAACAAAGTAAGAATAATAGCAAAAAGGTTGTTGTTAAGTATTGATGAGTCCGTTCCAACTTATAGCAACCCTTTTAGGGTTTTTGAGGAGCAACTAGTAGGTTTACGTCACCAACATTGTGGTTCGTAGTTCAGTGCTTACCCTATAGCTCCACAAAAGTAGAAGATTACAAAAATAAATTAACTCCTAGAGCTGAAAATACAATAACAGAAATGAAAAATTCTTTAGAGGGGTTCAACAGCAGCTTTAAAGAAAGAATGAACAAACTTGAAGATAAGACAATTGAAATAATCTAGAAGAAAATGACCAAAACACAGAAGACTTATGAGAGACCACTAGACGCAAAGGAGAAAGCAGAGGTAGAAAGAATATTGAAAGAAAATAATGGCTGAGGTTTTTGGTCCTAGTGGCCCTGGTACCTCTTTGTAAACCGACAGCTGAGGGGACTCCGGCACTCACCATGATTGATGAGAAACCCAAGGAAGGAGTCAAGACTGAGAACAGATCATAATAAATTGAAGGTGGCGGCACAGGATGGGTCTGTGGTGCAGTTTAAGGTTAAGAGGCACACACCACTTAGTAAACTAATGAAAGCTTATTGTGAACAACAGGGTTTGTCAATGAGGCAGATCAGATTCCGATTTGATGAGCAGCCAATCAGTGAAGAAGACACATCTGCACAGTAGGAAATGCAGGATGACTATACGTTTGATGTGTTCCAGCAGCAGACAGGTGGTGTCTTCTAAAAAGGGAGTCTGCTACTTTACTCCAGAACTCTGTTCCTACTGATCAAGAATGCATTCTCAATTAGAAAACCACAATTTGGTTCCATCACATCCTGACTACTACAGTATAGTTTTCTCTGTTCTTTCATTTCCCCTTCCCCATTCCTTTATTGTACATGAACTAACTGATGCATGTGTGCAAGCATATTGTATTCCTTTGTTTTGTTTGTTTTTTGTTTCTTTCTGTTTTACTAAAATGGCCAGTGGTTTATTTTGACCGATATCAAGTGAAGATGGGATGGGTAAAAATACTGGTTCCTTTAGTGGCATGCTCATTCAGCTCTTATCTTTCTTTTTTCTTTTTGTAAGCTTTTATTGTGAATTGAGTGAAGGTCTGCAGGGCAGACCATCAGTTTTACATTCACCCAATCATTGCAGTGCTTACAATCCCCTCCATGCACCATCAGCTAACAGTATTTACCTGTATTCTTTTTTTTGATGTACACATACCACATTGAAAATACACATTTGTTTAAATGTCCAAAGGGCACATTTTGTGAGCCAGCCTCCTACCCTCAGGCACACTGCCGTTCTCTGTCCATGGCCTTATAGTCCTCTGCTGCTGTATCTCTCTATACCATCATCTCTGTTGTCACTGCTTTTCTGGTTAGGATCCCCCTCTCCTTTCATGCTCTTCCTTCTTGATGGTCTTAGGGTCCTCTGTCCTGCAATGACATATTAACTGTTCCCCCCTTTTGGTTACACCTCTTCTACATTTATAGTTTTGACAATCACCATTAGTTCTGATAAAAATTACTCACAATTGAATCATAAAATTCTGTCCCCATCATTACCAGACCCATCTGGTCAAGAGGAAAACTTACTAGTGGGGATTCTCTCTTACTCCCTTTATTCTGACCCTAACCACCCTCATGAAAGCTTGTAAGCCAGTCACTTTGTGCCTTTATAGCCCCAATTTTGATAGCTGTCCCTATCAACCCAGTGTGCTGAGGAGGCAAACTTAATCCTTGATATGGAGAAACCTTTCCTTTTGTTTGGAATTTTTTGCAACTTCATCCTTAAGTCAGCCTTTTTTTTTAAAGTTTTTATTGTGAATTATGTGTTACTTTACCTGAGTGAACGTTATTATCTTTACATTGATCCTATTGTGTGTTGTTTCATTGCAATGATTACAATGCCTTGCATGCATCATCAAACAACCAAAAGGTACACCCCACATGCCTGCCCTCCCACCACCAGCACACAGCCCCTCTCCCTCCCTGAGTCCAGAGTCTTCAGCTGCTCCTTCTATCCATGTCATTGCCTCTGCCTCCATCCCTAATGTAACTGCCTTTCCCGACAGGGTCTCACACTTCACTTTTCTCCCTTGATGGTTCCAGGGATCTCCACTCCTGGACTACAAAATCAGCCATTTCCCTCCTTTTGTTATCAAATATTTACATTTACCTTTCTAACACTTACTGTCAGACCTGATATCAATCATTCCCTATTGACCACAGGTGTCCTATCCTCCTCACCTTTTATCAACCCCATCCAGACTGGTTGGAAACAATTCATGGAGATTCTACCTTTCCCTGTATCCTCTGGAGCTAGGTTCCTTATTGAACATTTGTAAGCCAGTCATTTCTTGCCTTTGTAGTTCCCCCATTTTCAGTAGCCAATGTCTAAGTTCTCCATCCCTGTCGACCCTGTGTACCAAGGGGGTTGGAATGATCCTCACTGTAGAGATTTGTCTGCTCCTTTATCATACTGCATCCACAAGCATAGGTCAAGTTCATCCACTTGTAGTGTATTACTAGTGTTTTTTTTTTTTATCTCTTCTTTCTTCTTCTAGTTGTGTTCTGGTCATCCAGCCTTTGATGCCTGGGTAAATGGGTACTCTCTGCAAGTGTGGGTCTTCTTGTGCATCTCCCCTCACTTCATATCAGCTGGATGCTTCACACTCCATTCTAGTCCTCTGGGGCCATGTCCCTGCCCCTGGGCCCAGGAGTCCCCAGGTCTCGTCATACTGCTGGTTAACCAATTCTCAATCCAGGTTAACAGGAGTCTAATTGAATATGGTTGGACTTATTTTATAACTTCATTGCTGTTTTTCCCCTACTTTCCCTTATTGGTGACCAACGTGGTCAGCAGCAGGACCATATGCCTGCTAGTGTATTCCATTTGAGTTTCAGTCTTGGAAGGGGTTTTGCCTTGAGGGGACCTGACCACTTGCCTTAATGGCTCCCTGGGGAACTGCTTGCTGGTTATTGTAGTAGTCAACTGGACTGCTGTTGTTGTTGTTGTTGTTGATTTTTTTCTGCAGGTCTTCCTTTCAAGAAGTATCTTCTGTTCTTCTAGCTGCTCCAGACAGGTCTGCTTGTCCTTTCAAGTGGAAGTATCCCACATCAGAAAATTCTGGATGGGGATGAGGATTTCACCTACGGTCTTGTGCAATGCAAACGCTCTGCAGGGAACCTCCTTCACTGTGCAAGTTCTAGCCCCATTTTAGTTATTCCAATCAGTTATAGGCAGAAGACGGACTTACAAGCTTTCTCTGTTGATGTTTCTGGCTATTCCTCTTCTCTCCCCTTCAAGTGTCTATTTAACAATAGTAGGCAAGGGAAATCAAGATTCAAAAGACAGTGAAGCATCTTAACATCATTTCCCCTCTTCTACTCATTCAAACCATGCCTCAGTCTTTGTATCCATGAGCCCTGTTCTTCCACGTTACTTACCTCTGCCCTATTTAGCTCATGTAAACCTACCTAGCTATTCTCCCATCCACCATATTTTTCCTTTCCCCTTCTAGTGTATTACCCCCCAGCACCCAAACTATCCTGTGTCTATTCCATACCTTGTGCTCCACTATCCTGTTCCTATTCCCTACCCTGTGCACTACCTACCCCGCCCTCCCTCTCACCCCATCCCGTATATCCCAGTAACCAACAACAAAAAATAAATAAAAATAAAAGATAAAATTTTTTCCCACCCATTTTAGTGTGGGTGTTTTTCCTTAATCTTTTACAATAATGGACCTATGCCTTATTTCTCCTTTTGTGACTGACCGATTTCACTCAGCATAATGTCTTCAAGGTCATCTATGTTATGCGGGAACTTGCTGCTTCCTTGTTATTCTTCAGGGTAGCAT